>NC_052679.1:8766920-9079420 GCF_016802725.1 Solenopsis invicta | reverse complement strand
CATGCAGCTCGTCCAGCTGAACAAACACCTCGTGCGGCGAGTGATCGTACATCTTCTTGAAGGTGTCATGAGGGATACCGCCCTCCTTCCGCCGGCCGATCTGCACCGTCAAGTGAGCAGCCTTGTGTCGGCGCATGCCACGCGGATCGTCGCTGCGATGCGACTCCAGATCATCGATATCGAGCTCCTGTAAGGTGCTCGCCTCCTCCGGCTGGACGCTCACACGCCGCGCCAGTAAACTCGAACCGTCTGGAAGACCAGCTCCCGATCGCTTCCGCCATTGCGGATCCTCCTGCAGAGAGTATTTGCGAGATTTGTGATGGTGACGTCTGGAAGAGCAGTCGATAATGGGGCGTTAGTTGTGTCTCTTTTTGTAGAAAAATATTGAAATTTTTACAGAGAAAGCAGAAGAAGCGATTCCTAATTATGGTTTAATAGCGATGTAAAGAGAAGAAAGGCTCAATCAGTCGTCGCGCGTGGGAGATAATTATAAATGTAATCACTTACTACATACTTTAATCCCTCTGTGTGTGTATGTATGTGTGTGACTAATTTTACTGTAATACTTCAATTTCACGTATCATACTTAAGGATAACTTACGAGATTCCAATTTGGGAAGACTTCGTTTGAGGAGAATTAAGGAATCTCAGTGGTCTAAATAAAACCAAAGTTCGATTGAGTCGCCAATGTGTACATCTTTTTTTTTAGCATATTTCAACCCCATAAATCTTGAACCAGCCGACTATCCGACTTGGTACCGCTCCGTGCCGGAATTGTCACGCCGCGAATCTAGCTCATCGCGCTCGGGATGGTACGAAATAAAGGTCGGTCGTTTCGTGCTCATAATTGCGCAGTTTATACAGCGGCAAATATGAGTCCACAAAATTGTGTGACATGAAATGCCGGATTTAAACTTTCGCCCTTAAAATATCGAGGATGATTCGGGTCCCGTGCACCCATAATATATGTAAGCACGATATTCAAATTTACTTACTTTGACCTGTATTCACATCAAAATGTTGTGTTACTAATCAGAAAATGAGATACGTCCTCGTTTGACGCTAAATGAAGTTAATTAGATCGCATGATCTATTTCTTCCTTCTCCGCCACTTTTTACTACTACTCTGATAAAACTTTTTCTTGGAATTCTTCATATAATTTTTCAGAATTTCTGTATAATCTTATATAACAGAGCTGTAACTATCTTTTCATGTGTCCTGAGCCAGCCTTTAGCCTGAGCCAAACCAAAGTTTTATTTTTAAAGGTTTCTTAATTTTTCAGAAGGAAAAATAATAAAACAAATATGAAATAATAATTGTTTACATTAATTAATTATTTACAATTAATTTAATTGCTTATAAATAATTTTTGCACAAAAAATGTAAAATATTAAAAATTAATGTATATAAATAAAAATCATTTTTTAATTGTACTTTTTTGGCTTTCAGTAAATTCATCATCAATTATATCGTTATAATTAATATCTTTAACGAAATACATTTAATTAAAATTACAAGAAGATTGAATTGTTGTTTCGATAACTAACCGTAAATAATTCTTAATTAATTTTAATTTACTAAATATTTTTTATATAAAGCGACGAAAACAGGAAGAGTAAAAAAATATGCGAAATCTTCATATAATTTTTCAGAATTTCTGTATAATCTTATATAACAGAGCCATAACCATCTTTTTGTGTGTCCTGAGTAAAATTTCATTTTTAGAGGTTTCTTAATTTCTCGGAAAAAAAATAAAACAAAAACGAAATAATAATTGTTTACATTAATTATTTACAAATAATTTAATTGTTTATAAATAATTTTTGCACAAGAAATGTAAAATATTATTAAAAATTAATATATATATAAATGAAAATCATTTTTTAATTACACTTTTTTGGCTTTCAATAAATTCATCATCAATTATATTATTATAATTAATATCTTTAACAAAATTATACTTAATTAAAATTACAAGAAGATTGAATTGTTGTTTTAATAAGCGACCGTAAATAATTCTTATTTAATTTTAATTTATTAAAAATTTTTTATGAAGCGACGGAAACGGGAAGAGTAGCAAAAAATATACGGAAAGCAATATTGACATTTTCAATGATATAACTCAATTGATTGAAAGTAAAAGAACTTGTAAAATATCAAGAGAAATGACAGTTTTAATGTTTTGTATTAGTATCAAAGTTTCAAAGTTAAGAACATAACAGCAAAATTAAAAATTTGAAAATATTATATTTCACAATTAATTTAATTAATTCCACTTCTGAGCTCCCTTTCATCTTGGGTTCTAATTTATGTCCCTATTGGTCTTGTTTTAAAGCTCTGATCTCGTAACTTTAAAAAAAAATTTTCTGATTTTTTTATACGAATCGGAATACTTATGAGAAATACTAAGAAGGTCTATCTTTTCTAGTATTTGTTATATGTATATGTAAATTCTGAAATATTTCAAGATTTCTTATTCCATAAATATCAAAGAAATTTACAAAATCTGCAAAAAAATCATTTCAGAAATTTTCATAAAAAGTTATTGTATGAAAAATTCTTAAAAATATTACAAAAATATCAAGAAAAATTTTTAGGACATCATCGAATCAACTTACTTATGCTCATGCTTCTGATGCCTTCGGCGATTTCGATCTTCCTCGAGGCTACTCGGAGTGGTGTCCGGCGGCACTTCCGGTGTTTGCGTGCCCGACGTGTCCTCTTCCTTGATCTTCTCAAATTGCACCCTCGGACTGCCAATAGTCGGACTCTCGTTAAAACCAGAGGCCGCTCTTTCAGAAATTGGTGCCTCGCTCTCGTTGCTGCCTACATTTTCGGTTTCTTCCACCGTTTCCTCATCGACCTCGGCCTCGGCTTCGGGTGTGATAGTTGATCGCAATCCATTATGGTTCATCCCGTCGACTTCCTGAACTTCGTTACTCCTCGCCTGAACATTGCTATGGTCATCCTCGGTGGGCACTTCTACCGTTGATCCTTCACTAAGGATAATGAAGAAAGAGGTCTCTATCTTTTCTAGTTACAGCTTTTCAATAGAAACATTCTCACGTGCATTCAATTAATTTTGATTCACTCAAAAAGTTTCGAAAAGTCTGTTAGAGCTGTTAGAAGTTAGATGCTTATTAATATCAAAACTTGTAAGAAATATTAAATCAATCATGTACTTATTAACGTGTATGAAGTCGATTGTACATATGTTTGATACGGAAGAGAATATGCTTTTTCGAATTAATGATTTGCACAAGATTTCAAATTGACGCGTAAGGTAGGATTTTATGATAAGTTTCGACCAATATTCTGATTTGGTTATTGATAATTAAATTAATAATGAATTGATATAAATTATTATAATAATTAATTAATATAAATCAATAATTAAAATTAATAATTTTACAAGTATAATTATTAATGTAAATATTTGTTTATAATATTACACAACAAATTATTTATAAATAGCTTAATTATTGATCATTAAACAAATTACAGTATAACAACATACAGGTATGTATAATCAACGTAGAATAATAATCAAACGTAGATTTCAAAATCATCAAAAATGTTGCAATCATAAATGGAAAAAATACGAATGCGAAGCAGTGCAATAAAAAGATTTTGATTAAATATTGTCAATTTTTACATAAAATCCACAAGTTTCCGTAATTTTTGTAAATTTTAAATTACATAAAAAAATTCTTTAAATACAAGTTTAGTATCCAGAGAAATATGGCAAATATTATAACATTAAGATGTAATAAAAAAGCGACTATTATAAATAAACTCAATATGTAAAATTATTATAAAAAAGTTTTTGCTTACTTTCTAGCGTTCTATGTTATTTATACGTAAAAGTAGTATAGTTTATAACAATATTTAAACAAAGTGAAAAAACTAAAGCATACGTATGTAATACCTTTCTCGATAATAAGCGTTATATCGCAAGAAATATTAATATTTTGCGTTTATATTATTTGCAATTAATTACACATTATTATTATATGAGATAATGTATTTAATAATTATAATTTTTCAATTTAGCTACAATGTCAATCAAGACATATATTTAATATTTAATTTTTCTGAGATTCCTACACTGTGCGATGATCCGAGAAAGATACGAAACAGATTTTGTTCGAACATCCATCTTTATTGAATAACTTACGGTGAAAGGTGTCGTCGCATAGATCTGGAGTGCAGACTCTTCAGGGGCATATGTGGATGCGGGTAGCTCTTTTTACGATATTCTGAAGAGCGCAATTGATTACTTCCAATTCTCAAGAGAAAACGACATTGAAAATAAATAACAAAAAATTAAAGATAATAATGTAACTTACGATTGAAATCGCGATCGCCACCATATCGTGGAGGTGGCCCACGATCACGATCTCGATCAGATCCAGCCGACTCCGAGGGCGATCCAAGCCGGGCTACGTCGAATTTTTCTCCGGCATCCATCGCAAAGACCTTCTCCATCTCTTCATCAAGCTCCGGTCCCATTTCCGCGGCATGCCCGTCAATCTGATACAAATAAAAATGTACATCAATACTTGTTGCTGTTCCATTAAAGAAAGTCTTCAGTATTGACCAAGATTGGATAGTAACTAATTATAAAAAGTTAAAAATTAAATAATAAAGTTAAAAAGTTAACAATTTTAACTTATTGTTAGTCAATATTAAATAAGTAAACTTTCACTTATTAACTTTCCGTCGTAAGTTAAAAATCTATCTACGTAAAAAAAATTATTTAAAAAGATACAATAAATCCCGCGAGCGTCAACAAACGCTGCACGAACATTGCGCGCGCCGACCCCTCAGCACGCGACCCCCTCTAACACCACAAGGCTCCGCGCATCGAAATTCCACCTACTTTTCGATTTAATTAAAAATATTAGAAACGGTAAATTGATAATTATTGAAGCGTAATTCTTTCGCGGATAAGTGTTGCTACCGTACCATGCGAATCAAATTAAAATAACTTTAAAATTGCAACCAATAAAAATGCTAAAAAATTTTGGATAAATATAAAAATTAATTTTATATAAATAACAATAAAACTTTAACTTTTTATAAAACAACAGCGTGTACATGGCGCTATCGCCCTGTACACTCCAAATCACGCTAATTTAAAAATTAATACTCATAAAAATTTCCAGGAAATTCCTCCTGTTAAAATTTAGTTTCCTGCAGTAGCAACAATAAAATATTAAACTTTTAACATTACATAACGCTTTAGTACATCGTCCTCCACCGTACCATGTACGCCAAATTAAAATCCTTTAAGAAACATAATTTATATTAATTTTTTAAATATAAGAATTCCCGTCGAAGCATAGTACGCGGTATCCCGGACGTTGCGACTCCCGGGAAAGTCTACAAGCACCTCGCGCGAACTATAGGCGCAAACCGCGCAGTCGCGGAACGGTACGGGCTTCTAAGGGTTACGCGTTTAGAAAAACTATTGCTCCGAATTTTTCGCGAACCTGCGGAAACATCCCGCGACACCTCTTGTCCACATCCTTGCCTATAAAAGGAGCGAAATCGGAGCTCCAAAATTCAGATCAGTCTTGTTGGTCGAGCGAGATTCGCTGCCCGGCGACCGGGTTCGACCAAAGTGTAGACCTCCAGGTACGATCTCACCGACGGGTGAGTTTATTCCTAGACGAAGACGTTGGTCTTCGAGGTAGCCCCGGTCGGATTACCTTTTCCTTTTCTACCATCCTTTCTCACTCCTTCCTATTAGAGTCTCAACGGGTTGAGCCACACCAAGCATACGCTAGAGTGTGGCCTCACTCGTTACTCTATCTCTCTCTTCCATCCTTACCATTGAGAAAGATTCGCGATTCCTCGACGATCCCTTTCTCTCTCACTCTCCAGTCCCGTTGAAGAAGATTTGCGAACGCGACTCTTCGACGCACTCACTTCTTTAACCAGTAGTTCTCGACTATTCTCAAAATTATTTCCACCCTCAGAAAAGCATTCAGACAAACGTCGCTTCCGACCCAGCGGATTCGTCTTTCTCCATTAATTAAAAATTAACATTTCGCTTTACTCTTAATATATTTTCTTATCTCTTCCTTTTCTTTTACTGTAATTAATAATTAATTCATTAAAATTTATAGATCTCTTGCGCAATTAAACAGACTCTTCTCTCTCTGTCTCATTTAAAATTTATATCTTTGAAAAGACCGGTAAGTCATACTTTAATTTTCTCACAATCTCGTGCCAAACCTCATAATTAATCATGCATCATTTTAAGAAAATATGGCCAGAAAGAAGACACACCGTGCCTACGCGGAGGGCCAACGATGATTCTTTCGCCAGTTGATGAAAAAATACAACAAGTCGGATAAATTTGACTCATCAGTATTTTCCAAACCGCGGTTAAGCTCCTTACCTTCATCGGAAGAGGCTTTAGGAACGGAGAGACTGTCAATGCCTGACCTCACGATAGAAGACTCCCAACCTCTATCTACTGACCCTCCACCTCCTTCAACGGATCAAACGCACCCACCCGAAAAACTCCTCCATCAGCCAAAAACATTAATCAAACCACCCCCGACTTCCTGTAAGAAACCGGCTCGGGCCGTAAAGAATTTTTTCCCGACGCGGACACGTACTCACCCTCTATCGCTCTCGGTAACGGCTCGGAAACCTGATTGTTCAGGAGGCAAACTCGCTCAGGCAGATACGCGAAAAGTTCCAAAGATAATAAGCAATACGCGAACCAAAATGGATATCCAGCGAGTCCCATACGGGTACACTCTTATTATTTATGACTAGCCACTAATTTACATACGTATATTATGTTATTATGTTACTTTTATTTTTATGTTAGCGCCAGTACACATATTTTTTTTGCGTTTATATCCAATCACTCAACACACTTATACAATCATTTATACAATCCTTCTTGTAAAATGTACACTTATATAATCAAACAATTATACATGTACTATCGCTCACACACACAATATTTCATTTAATCCCTCGCCCTGTTAAAACTCATTTTTATTTAAATAAATATTCTGCTTTCGCAAAATATCTTTGCTCATTAATTTACTTAACCAAATACCCTCCCGAATTTTCTCTTTCTCCTTTAAATATATTGGGTGTATTCCGAAAGTTCTATCGAAAATATCTCTTTTAATAATAAAGTTGGTAACACTGTAACTAACTATGCTGTGTTCCGTAATAAAAGTTGAGTTTGTGATTTCGTTAGCTTGCAGAGACCATCGGAGAAGTTATAGTTTAATTTCTTGTAATTTAATTATTTATAAAATAATTTTAATGACGTATTATCTATTAAAATAATTCTAATCATGTATTATTAAAATACTATTTACTAACAATAATTTTTATTTTAAAATAGGAATTAAGCAAAAGATGGATTTCCAAAAATTCCGTGAAGCTAAAAATTGCAAGTTTTGATTAATTTGAAATTATTAATTGTAAGTAAATTATATTATATCTGTTTATGTGCACTAAGAGTGCATGATAAAATTTATTCTATTTAAGTAATTGGAGAGTCTACAGTAGCTTAGCTAGCATGCTTATAAATGTTAGACTTTTATTAGATATTATTATAGTATAATTTCATACTTATTTCATACAAAATCAAATAAGATTTTTAAAAAATAATATCAATACTAGCAATATCAAAAAATTTATCCTACAAACAAACTTTGCAGTTAATTTTCAGTTTTTAGAAGTTTTTGTGCTCTTTAATTCCTATTTTAAAATCAAAATTATTGTTAGTAAATAATATTTTAATCAATAATACATGATTACAATTATTTTATAAATAATTAAAATACAAGAAATTAAACTAACCTCTCTGCTGATTTTTTCAAGCCAACGATAATCACAAATTTAACTTACATTACGGAACACAGCGTAGTTAGTTAGAGTGTTACTAACTTTATGATTAAAAAGACTATTTTTAATAGAACTTTCGGAATACACCCATTGTCGTATATCTGGGGATGTTATTCACCACTCACAGCCACGACTGGTGACGGCTGCCTCCTTATTTATCAAAAGTCAAATCAATCAAAATAATTACGTCCAGGATTACAATTCCGCAAGCCGCGGACATAACATAACTTTTTGAAATAAGTATATTTTTTTAGAAACAACATACTCATTTAAAGAAACACTTATATAGCCATTGTTAAGATTATTATTTGTTTATTACGCTTACATTAAAAACAAACAATTTCAATGCTGCTAACCTTTGATAAACTAAGATTGTATCAAAATAGCTAGAAATTTTTAAAGATTGTAAAATTAATTAAATATTAAATTAAAGATGTGATTAGCAGTGGAGCAAACAAGGAATTTCGATTTTAGTTAAATGATTATTTTAAAACTCAAGATAATATTTAGTTTTTTTGTTATTTTTAATTCATTCTTGATTCACCTTATTATATTCATAAATATATCCTAACAAAGCTCAATATTAAAAATATTTTGTACAAAAAATATCGGAGTTGTATAATAAATAGTAGAAATAAGAATTAAAAATTAAATAAAAAATGTGAATACCTATTAACCTAATTAAATTCATTTTCAATGATTTAATTTTTAATTTTAGCTAATTATTTTGGAAACACAAAGTTTAATTTTTTAACTTTTTCCCTACGTTAAAAATTTATCTATGTAAAAAAATATGTAAGAAAAAGTATCCCACATAAAACATTATATTTCTCTGTTACTTTATATTATTAATTTATATACTTCATTTTCAAGTTAAATATTAAATTTATTTGATAATCCATATTATTTGTTTTAAATAATATTTAATTTTAAAAAAATTAGGAATTTCTAATTTAATGTGAATAATGCTCTTTTATTTGTATTTTTAATTCTTAAAATACAAATAAAACTAACTTTTAATTTTAATTAATTAATTTTAACGTAACTTTAATTGACTGAGTTTTTTATTCATTTTTAATATAATTTTATATGCAATTAATTTATATGCCATTAACTTCAATTAAATTTATTGTTAGTTTAAAAATATATTAACTTACACAACCCTGGAATATACATATATTTTATTTCTATTAATTAAAATAAAAATTTTGTTTTTTAATTTATTTCAATATTCACAGAAAGAGAGTTTTTGAAAATAAAATAAATGTGAGTTTTGTTTGATTCAAGCACTTTCTTTGTTATTTTATATAAATTTAATTTAAAAATAACATATTAAATTTATTTTATATGTCAATTACAATATTGTAACCATTTTGTTATTTAATGTAATTTAATTTTTAAAAATTATGACATAATTTAATATAAATAATATTTTTCACAAAATTTCACAAAACTTTGAATTTAAATATCAAATATTAGCGGCTTACAAAATTTAAAAACAAAAATAACAATTAACGAGCATCAATGCCAGACTAGACATTAAAGCTAATAATATTATTTATTTATAATTACTATTTAAAAACACAAACGTTTCGACTCTTGTATCGGGTCAGCCTCAATCCGATTTCAGTCGTTAACATTTAAAAAATTCCAATTTCGTACGTACATAAATTTTACGGATTACATGCGGATTACGAATATTACATATAAGTAGCATCCTGCTCCCGAAGTTTCCTGTATGATTTTTACGGACTTTATTATTCCTCGTATATCTCAGGGTAGTTATTTTGATTTTTTTGTGATCTGTTCCGATATTTCTTTGTTTTGTTTTGTTTTTTTTTTCCGCTTTTCCAATTTTCATTTTTTATAGCCGCTCATAAAATTATGTATTCTAAGTACTGCACATCTATAGGTACTATTCAAACATTTATACCATACTTATTATTTTATCTAATAGTAAAAACGTCTTTATTGTTAAACGATAAAATTTTATTAAAAATGGTCAACAATTATCAAACGAATAACTTATAATATATTTTTTATACTGTCATCTAGTTTAAAAATTAAAAATACAAATAAAAATAAAATAATAATGTGATAAACGTAGTACTTCTAGGTTAACAGAGTGATTTGTTGACTATTTGATTTAATTTCTTATGAAGATGAACAGAATATCTTGTACATAGGCCGATGTATTTGCTCAGTAATGATTAGCTGTGAAGTTCTGAACTTATGGGAAAATTCCCCCAAAAAACTTTGAATTTAACTTAAATTAATTTTACAATAATAAGAACTGATAAAATGATAAAAATGTCAAACATAAAGATGAGAGAACCAATATCGGTCTTGCAGTAATATGCGGCGAATCTTGATGTCCAATAATTTTTTGTATGAATTAATAAACTCTAGCTCACGTAAATTGCGTCCCGTATATATTATGTAAGTTAATTTGATCTTAATGCAACCTTTAATTTAGTTGAAAGTTAGTTTTTAAAGTAGGTTAGTTTTTATTTTAACTTATAATTCAGATAATTTTTAATATAATGAAATTAATTTTATCAACTTTTAATTTAGTTAAAAAAAATAATTTATTCAACCCCGACATTCACATAATAAGATACCCGAATAAAGCCCACCTAACTTATTTTACGTTTTATAAATTCTATTTACAAAGATAATTTTGAAATAAACTAAATGAGAATAAAATGTTTATTTCAACCACTCGCTAAAATAAAATTATCATCTATATAAAACATTTTTAAATAAACAAAAAAGAAATGTTTATAAACTCTGAAATTGGGCCTTATTAAATTCTTGTGTTTTTAATAAAGCCCAAATTAAAAATAAATTAAAAATAACAAAGGAATTAAACATTATTTTTCAACTCACTGTTACAATGATTATTAATCACAAATACGAGAAATCCTTTAAGATATATTTTACTGTAAAACATCACAATTATTTTTAATTTTATCTATAATTAATATTTTAACTTTAAAAAATTCTGACTATTTTAGTGCAATTTTAGCTTAGGCCTTATTTAATAATACATTATTTATAAAAAAGTAAACTTATTTCAAAAAATCGATATGTGTGTGTGTGTGTGTGTGTGTGTGTGTGTGTGTGCGTGTGTGTGCGTGCGTGTGTGTGCGTGCGTGTGTGTGTGTGTGTGTGTGTGTGTGTGTATACACACACACACAATATATGTTTTTTTTCTATAGTTGGAAAGTTGAATAATATTATAATATGTTGTAATAAATCATAAAACAATGTATATTTATTAAATTTACAAAAAATTTTTATAAAAACGTCTGATTTATCCACTTTGTTACAAGCTTTTGTTGCACTGAATAAACGTGTCGTTACCGGTATTAATTCCCTAGTTCCTCTTTATCTACTTCCTATGACATATCTTTTAAGCATATATTTCAAACATAAAGCGCGTTTTTAAATGGTAAATTTAAAAGTGGGTTTTATTTGGCTCAAGTACCTTATAACATGTTTTTATGAATTATACAATTTTTTTTAACTATAACGTTACATCTCAAAAAATGTAAATATATAAATAAATATATATATATATATATATATATATATATATATATATATTCATATACATAAATTATTATAAATTTTTTTTGGAATTCAATATTTATCAATGTTATAAAGAAAATATTCTTAAGTAACAAATAACCATTTTTTTATGGCTTGAACTTCGTTCATTATTTATTACTTTGAAGATGGTAATGCCAAAAACTCCCGTATTAAAAAATATATTTTAATGAAAAATTACGCAATTTCTTTTTTTTAAGCTTTTTTCCCTTTTTTGAAAAGGCTTTAATTGGAAGCAAAATTTGCAACTTTATTTTAGAAAAAAGAATAAATGGGCACAGTTCTCTGCTTGGACATTGTGTACTATATTTGAGATGTACAAAATTAATTTGTAATACAAAACTTATTAAAAATATAAGTTTTCTATCATTAAAAACAGACTTAAAAATTTTGTCACGTTTTCCTACGTTTTAACTTCTGATGAAGTAATCTGCTATTTTCTGGTTTAATATCTTTTTTTTTTAATTAAAAATAAACGTTTTCTGTCGTTAAAAACAGACTTAAAAATTTTGAGTTTTTTATTCGATTTTATGACTTCTATTTATTATTTTTGAATTCAATTTTTTTAGGATTTTTATACTGCACAAATTAAATCTAAAATAGACTATGAGAAAAACATTACGAAATGATATTGTCGCAAAAATTTTACCCAATTTTACGTAAAAAGAGTTTTATGTTTATATTGTTATTTACAATAATATTTTGCAATAATATTTTTCTAACGTTGTCTATTTTAGGATCAATCTGTAATGCAAATTGTCCTAAGAGAGACTGGATCCAAAAATAGCAGATAGCTTCTTTAGAAATCATAGGCTCAAAAAATTAATTACTACGTTTTAAATATAAATATTATATATTACAAATCAAGTTTCTACAGTTTAAATAGAATAATAAATAGCTCTAAACTTTTCTCTTATCTTTTCTCCGAAACAAAATTCATAAATTTTGTCTCCAAATTAACCATGCAAATTTTTTATCTCTCTACTCTATTTAAATCTATTCAATTATACCGCAGAAACAAGTAAATTGGTCATTTGTCAAACAACACAAGTCATTTTTGCTGAATTGAAATATTAGGGAATTTAGAATCAAGAAAGGTACACAATTTTCTTCGATCATCGTATTAATCAAGAAGTCTTTTGTTTGATATCAAGTCTACAACAAAACTGTCGTTCACATGAAAAACATTATAAATCAGTAACCGTTTCCCTTACATTACACTCCGCAAAAATATATTCAGTAATGAATCACTTTAGCATACTGAAATTCAATATTATGACTTTTTGTATGAGTTGTATATTTTTTTAATAATAAAATTGTAAGCTTTTTTTAGAATACAATCTATTATTTTTTCATATTCTTAGAAGAGTTTATCATTACATTTATAGAATGTCTTAATTAAAACTGCCTATTTTATGTATATACAAAATGCTCGTTTCAATGATAAACAATATAAGATAAAACTTTCCACAATAAGAGCCAAATAAAAATATAAGCCAAAAGCTAGTTTTTTTTTTAAAATAAGCTTTAAAAGTAATACGTTCTACTCACTTAAAATCTGAGTGTAATAAAATAGTGAAACGTTTATTATTTATATATTTATTTTGTTATTAGTTTTAATACCGCAGTTGTAAAAATTAGGGTTTTTATCAATTCTCAAAAAATCAGATTATTTTATTTATATTGTTAAATAACTAATTCAATGTAGGAGAGAAAGAGAGAGAGAGAGAGACTGAGTGAGTGAGTGACTCGGTATTATCATACAAGGGGGCACTTCAATTTTTCTTGTGGAACCTCCACTATAAAAAGTCTCTGAGAGAAGAATTATGAAAAATCTTTTTTAGGGCATTTTCGGTACGCAACAGTTAGATAAGTACATGAATTGCCTCAGGCCACTTTACCTATGCAATTCAAGAGGAATCGATACGAATATCGATTTTCATAGAGAGCAGCCTACTCTCACAAATGTCAGCTAAGTTAGCATTATTCTAAGGGAAAATGCTTATTATCAAATTGTTTTAAAAGACTGGATAAAGATATTGGAAAATTACGGGGGATAAACCGCTGAGGGCATTGCGGTGTGCAGATTTGGGGCATTATTGGGCATTACTTGAGAATTAGTAGGAATTACGGTATGAGGCATTATTATGCATTACTGAGGCATTGTAGAGCATTATTAGAACATTACTGGGAATTAGTGAACATTACTAGGTCATTAATGGACGTTACTAGGACACTTAGTAAACTTACATAAAAAAATTCAACAATAGTGTTCAATAATGCCTTGGGCATTAAGGGATCTTTTTCATTAAAAGAATAAAAAAAATCAATTTTTTATTGCATTTTTCGAATCCTACATATGTGTAGAATCAATTCCTAAAATGGTTTAAAAAAAAAATAATTCTGAGAAAATGGACATTTTTTGACGTTGCGTAGAATGAAAATGGAAGGCTGACCGCCGCAAATATATTCATTTCAAGAGACCGTTTCCTAATTTATTTTGTCAAGACTCTTACAGTAAGTTAAAGAACCAAAAAGAAGTTAATTGTGGTTTACAGATATAGTTCCACATCCATAATATTTATTATTTCATCTGCTTTCGCACGTGATCGTGAATGCGTTGTATTTCACTTAATCTGGCTATAATTATCATTGTTTTAAAATAAAACACAGAGCAAAAAGTGAAAAAAGTTAAATACAAAAAGATTTTTCAGAATCCAGTATAGCCTTCAAAAGGACAAGAATTTTACTTTTTTTTCCCCTTCATCAGAAAAGCAAAGAAAAGACAGAAAATCTCGCAGAAAGAAGAAATAAGCTTTACACGACGTATACGAAGAAGTAGACGGTCTACTTTATGGCCCTGGAATACCGGATTAACGATTGATAAGAAAACCTTTGAATTATATGCGTAAAAAGTTAATTTAAAATTTATCGTCGCTTTTCTCAAAACCATATTTTTAAAATCCCGAAAAACTCGCTCAAAAAAAAACGGTTTGATCGATTAATTTAAAATTTTGCACAATTATTATACAATTCACGGACCACAATGTATTTATATTAATCAATTTTTAACTTTTTTTGTTAAAAAATGCGTGAAAAAATGCTGAAAATCAAAATTTTATCCCAAATGTTGATTTTGTAACTGCATTTAACAAAATAAAATACGAGTAAAAAAGTTTTCTTTAAATATCTTTATTATAGAACCGTCGGAAATTTTGCGCGATTTTTGTGTTTTTCTTAATTAACGCGTCAAATTTAATGGATCAGAAAAGGAGGATGGAAAGGAGAAATTTGAAACTCTAAAATTTCTAAGACAAAACTTCCTATTGAAACAGATAAAAAGTTTTAGTTTAATTGGTTGTATAGTTTGTTCACAATCCACTTTCAAAAAACTGTCAATTTTTAGGCCTGTGAATGAGAGAGACCTCTTAATGAGCATTAGTATTGGCGTACACGATTTTAGTCAGTGGTTTACTCCTCAAAGATATATACAGTATACAGTTTGATTCTTCATTCTTCGTACGTACAGAAAAATATTATTCCTATGTTAAGAAAGCAATTATTTTTCTTTTAAATAACACTTATTTCTATAGAAAATATTTTCTTAATATTAACCTCAAAATATACTATTAATCACATTTATTTGAAAAAAGTAATATTTATTTAAAATCAACTTTTCTGTGTAAAACGCAGAAAAATATAAATATAGAAGAAGGATAGTGATTGTGGAATATATGTAGAATTGTGTCTCGGGGGAGTATCACACATATCTCGAATATTTTCGGTAAAAAATTTTTCATATATAACTATATATAGTTATATATAATTATATATATTTATATATAATTATGTATCAAACATATCCATATGTATTAAAATATATATAACAATGTATAAATATATATATTTACATATAATGATTGCACATAATTTCGTGTAGTTATTATATATAATTATACATAACTATGTACGACTATATAAATTCATGCATAATTATACATAATTATATATTATATTACATATGTATATTTCAATATATATGGACATATTGATATATAATAGTACATAACTATATATAACTATACAGGGTGTTGAAAAAAGAGGGTTACATATTTTGATAGCAGGTATTGATCAAAACAAGAAGAAAAGGTCTAATTAACATGAGTCCTAATATCTTCAAAGATACAAGCTATTTTGTTTTTTGAGCTCTTTGTCATTTTTTTATTAATCGTGTCATCTTTAGAATGTAATGAACAAAAGAGTAAAGGAGAGTGGGGTACAATGGGGATATCTTTTTTCTAGATCCCTTAAAAAATAAAAAATAAACAAAGAGAAATAAAGAAACAATTGTTATTTTAATATGAAATGTAATCATTTATCTTCCATAAAAAAACTGAAGTAAAGAAACTGAATGTATGATAACAGAATAAAAACTCTTTGTTTAGAAAAAATTTTAATGCTGACTGAGCATTAGAGGAGGTGTTCTATACAATTGCCATTCACTCTCACGTATGTTTCAATCCTACGCTTAGAGAATCACGCACTCTTTCAAATCACGCATTCTAACTTCATTTCTCCCTCCTGATATTTACGTTTGGTTCACAATTCTTGATACTACAAACTTATTTTGTTATCATACATTCAGTTTCTTTACTTTAGTTTTTTTTATGGAAGATAAATGATTAAATTTCATATTAACATAAAAATTGTTTCTTTATCTCTTTTTGTTTATTTTTTTAATTTTTAAGGCACCTAGAAAAAAGATATCCCCTTATGTCCCACTCTCTCCTACTTCTTTGTCTATTACATTCTCAAGATGACACGACTAATAAGAAAAAGAGCTCAAATAACAAAATACCTTGTATCTTTGAAGATATCAGTCTTAGGACCCATGTTAATTAAACCTTTTCTTGTTTTGATCAATACTACCTGCTATCAAAATATGTGACTCTTATTTTTCAACACCCTGTATATGTACAGTTATATGTAGACATGGACTTAGAGGAGAAGAGGATATTATGGCTACTGTCGACAATATGGCTACCCCTATTATTTCCGTTATTAGGTGACGTATTCTATCAATTGCTTCTGGAATTATTCGTTTAGTAGCCCGCCGTTTCTTAGTGATGCTAATATGCCAATACATAACGACTGACAATTGTTATAAGGCATTTTTACTTTTAAGCACTTTTAAACTTTTTCAAGATACACTTTTAACCTTTAATTACATACACTTCCTCATTATTTTTAAATTTGAGTGTATTCTTACACGAAGGTACATACACTTGAGTGTTTTTTTTTTGTTATTTAACTTTTTATTCGACCGTATAATTTCGAGTTATACAAAGTTAAAACAATAACATGGAATTTTGTTAATATGGTTTTTTAAGTGAAATTTTTATATCAAAATATTTCTTCGATAAATCGATTGTCATTCTAAAGAGCAATGTCTAGAAACATTGAAGACATTATTTTCATAGACATAGGATCTATAGACCGAGCATTCGAGGAGTGGGGGCGTGAAAAACTAGAAAGAGATAGCAAGCTTTGGACCACTATTCTGTCTTTGTCTAATGACGCGCGTGGGGAATCTTCACTTGTTTTTTTTTATTTTTTATTTTTTTATTTTGACGTCTACAAACGTAATAAAGAAACTGATAAATTTAACATTAATAAAACTAAGAATAAATGATTTATTTACTGAATAGGAACATGATTTTTAATCAAGCTCCATTGATGGATCATAGAAATCAATTGATTCGTATTCTCTTAGAAAAGTTTTTCACTCTTTGTATACATCATTATGCTGCTTCTAAGAATAACAAAATTAGACGAATAAAATCTAAATTCACAAAACTCATTTTATTTAAAAATCAATAACATATATTATATATATAGATATATATAAAGATCAGCAGGGTTAATTTTTTTATTACTGTTATGCCAGGTGTTTTAAATGTTTATTCAATACTTTATTGTTTAAATTTTAATACACAATTTTACATTATATATAATTCTATATTTTGGCACTTTTTCCAATGCTTTTCAATTTTCCTTCATTCTTTTTTCACATTCACTTACATTTCCCTTTTCTCTTTCCCTAACCTTACCGAGAGTTTCGTTACCTTTACTGTACCCCACGCGCGTCATTAGACAAAGACAGAATAGTGGTCCAAAGCAGGCTATCTCTTTCTAGTTTTTTACGCGAGAACTTTACCCCCACTCCTCGAATGCTCGGTCTATAGATCCTATGTCTATGATTATTTTACGCTTGTTGTTTAATGTTAACCCTTAAACACACCGATCCTGTAAAATACGGAAACACATTTTTGGGTCTGGGAGACTTTTTCAACTTTGAGAAGCTATAATTTTGATTACAATCAATATTTTTCTACAATTTTTTTTTTAAACAAAAATTCAAAATCTCAGGAGTGTGACTGCATAATCGGCATTGCCGACAAATAATTTATTGTGAAGTTATAAAAGCAAAACCAAGTTATAAAAGCAAAAATGAAAAATTGGTCAAAAATCCACTTTTCCTTCAAAAAATCATATCTTTGCAACCACAAACGTTTAAGGACTTTCAAATACGGCGTTTTAAAGCTAAAGAATCATACTTTCAAAAAAAAATTATATTATTGTCATTTCTATTAAAAAATGTACTTATGTAACAAGGCGAATATGAGGAATTTTTGATTAAATCGTGTCTAAAATTGAAAATTGATATGTTTCATATATTTCGGAAAAACTCTTTTTTTCTACAACATTTTATAGTATTCCAACTTTAGACAGAGTATATGCAAGTGACATCTGCAAATAGACCTGTTCGAACGTATTTTGTCCAGTTTTTTTTATGTAAAATACTCACAAAAAAAGTTTCACTTACACACTATATGGGTCGTATTGACCCTAACAAAACTTTGCTGCCGTGCTGTTCGAATTCTTGTTGACCAAAAAAGTTGATCAACTATATCAATTGAAAGAGGAGATTTCAAACTTTTTTTACGTCTTGGTCTGAACCTCCTATCTTATTCCGTCTTCACATAGCAAGCGTTCAAAACTTCATATGGGGTCTCTCAGACCTACTTACGTGTTTAAGGGTTAAAAAGGGATAAATATTTTTAATAAAATTTCTAATGGTATTTCTGAAGCTTCTGAACGCAGGAAAATTCAAAATCAGGAAAATTCTGAACAATAGAAAATTAAAAATATATATTTTGTAACAAGGTGTTTCTTTAAAAGTAAATTAATTTTTTTAAATTATTTTTATTGATAGCCATATTAAAACCACTTTTCTTCTTTCACCGATTATGCAGTGCATTAGATTTTTACGTACAACAAATCACGTCCTAAATAATAAATATTTTATTACTTTGAATCTAGAATCTGTCAAACAACACTCTGACGAGTGTGATCGTTCAAGTTTCAATTCATCAGAAAATATTATTTATAACCAAAGTTATTTAATAAAATAAAAATGGATGCCATATACCCTCTTCTCCTCTATATAAAAAATTTTTTACTGGGATTTATTTTGAATTCTAAGAACACCCGTTAAAATTACTTCGTTACAGTTTGTTTAGTTAGATATTGCAGGATACTGGTAATACTGGTCATTAGTATCCGCTGTGTTTTTATAAAAGCCGAATTTCAGTTTTTTACGTAGCAGAAATTTTTACAGGTGTATACTTTTTACGTAATTTTGAAAAATATATGTTATTAATTTTACATATTAATTTTTAAAACAGCTATTATGTGATACAAAAAAACCTGTGTAACAACATGTTAATGTTACAAAATCAACTCCTCAGTCTAACTTAAAGACCTTGAATGTGAATTTCAAATAATATTATTGAATTTAATATGCATCGTAATGCATATATGAATTCGGCAAATAAAGTCATTATATGTACATATAGGTTGTGGTTGTGGGATATGGTCGTCCACCATGTGCATCTCTCTTGCAACTTTACAATCTCTGCATCGTATTGTATAATATTTATTAAAAGCAAAGAAATTATTTTAAAAAGTTTTAAGTTTTATGTAAAAAACTTTTCAAGTCAATAAAGTTATTTAGAAAACAAATTTTTAAAAAAATATATATTTTATGAAATATTTGTAAAACCTTGTTTTGTGACTCTTATTTGTGTGTAAAATCTATGACAGATTATTAATTAATATTTTTTATAAATAAAAATGCCTTTAATGACATTAGTTGTCAGTATTCCACGAGTCCTCTGCTATATATTCCACATATCTTTTTTTCCCTCTTCAGTAAATTGTAAATTTACGTTTGTCTTATATACCCAATGAACTTCTACCTTTAGGGTGATTGACAGAACTGTATGACTAATAAACTGGCGTTGGTTAGAATTGTGTCGCGTTAATATTTACTGAATTATTGTCAAAAAACAAAAAGGTAAAATTCTACAATGATATTAATGGTATCCTGTTCTCTTGCCTCTCCCCCCCCCCTTTCTCTCTATATATATGTATATATATATATATATATATATATATATATATACACACTATTTTTTAAATATGTCAATATTATATATTTCAAATAAGTTCATATATCCAAATCTATCATAAATTCATTATAGATATTAAAATTTATTTAAAATAAATTCTGAATCTTCGTAATGTAGTACTTCAATCAAGGGTATTAGATAAATTAAAACCAAAATTTGATTTGTTTACTATTTTCTTCGATAAAATTTTATCGAAGAATTCTTCGAAAGAGTATAAATTCTTCTTTCTAATATATGATAATAAGTTTTTCTAAAAGAGAATGTTAAGTAGAGCTTTTGGTAAAAATTAAAAAGTCCCGAGGTGTACACATTGACAATGTCAAGAAAAATATAATCCTAATAAAACATAAAAAATCATCATTGTATTTTTTAATACTTTTAATACCTCTAATGTGTTACTGTCATATATTCTGAGAGTAGGATTTATTGCATGTGGTCTACATAATCACTTTTTTAGATCTAAATCTAAGAATTTCGGAAGCAATTGCTCCCATGATTTCATTGTTTCCCCGAGATAAGTGATACACCATTCGATTCCGAACCCGACTTAAATAGCCTTTTAATATAATATATGTATAATTTGTATATCTTAGAACTTTCATTTTAGCCGAAAACACCTTTAACTTGATATCCTCCATTATGATAAGTATATTTTCATTTTAATTATAAAAACAAATTCTTTGTTAAATTTTTCAATTGATTAAATTTTTTCGTTTCAATATTATGTATATATTTAACTTAAATACATAAAATACTTGAATTTAAATACTTAACTTAAGTATTTAACTAAATAAATAAATACTTAAACTGAAGTTCAAGATTGTATATATTTATCTCAAAAATACATAAATATTTAAACTGAAGAAATTTAATTATGTTGATAAATTTAATTTAATAACAATTTTTTCTCAGTGTACCGTGTTAACAATATAAATGCACAAAGAGATATTTCAGGAACAAATTTCAAGAATTTACAAAAAAGATTCAATATTAAAATTTATAATTGACTTAAGAGATAACGCCACTCCTGAGGCCCTAAAATGATACCTAAATTTGGGAATTTATTGTAATAATTATTCATTTATTGATTATTCATTTACCCACAATAAATTCCCAAACTTAGGTATCATTTTAGGGCCTCTAACTTTATATAGGGCCGATAACTTATATAAAAAAAACTTATAGGGCTTTATTGTACATATGTTGATGAGTAAAAAAATATTTTAAAATTTTCTTTCATGCACAAAATGGCGGCGTATTGGCCCATTTATGAAATCGTTTATTAAAGATAAATTTTTGTGTGCAAGTTTTCTGCGACATGGTCTATGCTGGAACTAAATGACAAAAATCTACATTATCTACATATTTAAAACTAATAAAGTACATAAGGATTTTTAAAAATATTAATTTTTGTCAAAATGACAGCTATTTATAGAAAAAAATGCGTTTTTCACCCAAAAATTTGTTTAAAAAATACTGATTGCAAAAAAAGTTTTTAACATTTCGCAAAAAGCCTACGTATTTCACTGTAGAATAGTTACAAAAAGATTGTGTTAAAATTTCAAGTTAATAGGATGAAAATTGTAAGAGTAACGTTGCACACAAATTTGAAAAACGGTGTTTTGAGAAAAACACGCGTTTAAAGTTTTGGTAACTAATTTTTTGTGTATAAAGTTAAAAATATTTAATTTATCTCTAATCTACGAAGCCTGCCCCATAAAGCTACCCTTCCACGAGTTCAGCAGCCTCATTATATTCCTTTCTTGCTGCTAATAATGATATTCTAGTCTCTTTTGCTTCTTGAGTGAGACTGCGCTTGGCAAGTGCGACGCGCTGCGCATCCGATTTTTGGCAATAATAATGACAAGTAGTGCCCACCATGAGGTTTAAGACTTGCATAATTTTCATTAGACCGTTATAGCCATCATTATAATAGCAAACAGCCAAGTTTGTTGCATAAACACAGAAAAACTAATGGCGTCGCATAAACACAAAAACCGCCGCTTCCAAAACTATTTACTATTTTAGTACAAGTAATAACACCTATATTATGTTAGTCAAAGGTTTCTCGATGCCTAAATAGGCCCATATACCTACGGAGCATGGAGAAGCTCCTAATCGCCTACAGCTGCTCGGTAGATGCATAGAAACGATTCATGTAATCAGCTCAAACACTATAATACAGTTCAAATTTCGTTCTAGAACTAATAACATCATATTTTTATAAGTATAAATTAATGATTTAAGCAAAAAAAGAAAAATCGATTTTTTTCAACGCCTCAGGGGTGGCGTTAACCCTTAAAAAGATTGCAATTTAATAATTTCAAATGCGCGATTGTCGCATCGAAGTTCGAAAAAGTAGTTTATTCATACACTTCTTCTATTTCTAAAAAAACATTCTATGCAATCAATTATTATGCATCAACGTAACTTTATTATCAATCTCGTTTTAAAATGGAAATCGGCTTTGAAGTTCATTTCCATCGAATTTCGTATTCTCGTACAGGCTTAAAAATAATACTGCTAACGTATCTGTTCGAGTCAAGCACACAACGCTTATTCACAATTGAAGAGAGCCATTGAGAATCGATCCCATGCTTCATAACACATTGTCCAAAATCCTGCTTTGTGTCACAATGGAATTTGTGACGCACGGAAATAAATGTTCTTTTCCGATAAAATCGTAGAACTTATCCATTTACCGCGAAGGAAATTAGTCGGTGCTGTTGATACGAATTTGAACTTCGAAACGCCGCAAAAAGTATACCGTTGGTCGTTTTAGTATTAAGAAAAAGTTGAAAACGTTGAAAATTTTTTCATTATGTCGCAAATCTTGAAACAACATCAAATTAATCTGGCACACGTCACCTGGCACGGTCGTCAAAACGAACATTGTAAATCATCAAAATCTCCTCTACGAATTGTTCGTCCGAGAACTTGGGGCGAAGCTAAACTAAAAAAAATATAACTGTTTCATTACGCGGCCAGCCAGTGTTCTAATCTCGACGAGATTACGTTGGAGAGTTTTACGAGTAGACTTTCTTTCTTCACTGTCTCTTGTTGGTACAGAATACCTTTCTTTACGATAAGTAAAAATATATAAGAACAATTTTGCAGCAAATATCGTCACATGCGTACAATTTTTTAATTCTTAACATTTACTTAATCCATAATAATGTTTAGATAATAAGTGATTGCTGGATAAAAATAAAATATAATGTTGGAGATTTCATCTCTTGAGGGTTACGTTGTAAGGCATTATGTTGTAATACATTAAAAATAATGTTATTTTACTCGCAATAACATTACAGAAATGTGAAATTTAAAATGTCTCTTTTTTCACAAAGTATTTGAAGAACATTTTGAAATCCTCAATTTTAGCAAACTCTACTAAAACATCGATTCTAGGGTTTCAAAAATTTCAGTTTTCAACTACGAGAAAAATTTCATTTTACCGTTAATCATTGTGCAGAATTGTGCAGGTTATTAAATTTATTTGCGATGTTCAACAATTTTAACTTAATTGTTTTCTCTTTTGCACATATAGTATATTAATATTGTATTGATGCTCCTTGACGAGGGTGTTCGATATTTTGTTGTCACGGGATCTATATATCCTATTCCAATGTGACATGACGAAGAAAGACGTCATAGAGACATTTTTTTTATTATAAATGTATATATGCTGAGGTTCGAAAAAGAATCAAAATGTATATGAATTTAAAATAAACATATTGGAAATTTAATTTGAAAATTATCTGCGTCCTGCTTACCGCGCTAACACTCTCATCAACCCCTTGCCTACCTTGTCTCGACAATTTCAAGAGTTTATTTGTGTTTTATTTGTGTTTTATTACAAAACTTGAATTTTACAAATTTAAATCGCTTCACGAAACGTACAAATATCGTTGTCTACGCTGACCTTTAGCAGCAAACCACATAGCTGACATCACAGAATTTTCTCTCAAATTATTTATATTATACTTCACGGAACAACGATCACAAAAAGCGCAAGAGAAATACTTCGAGAACAACTGGACGGAAATAGCGGAAGGATAGTTTTATTCGATCGCGCGAATCGCACAAGCGTGAAGCGAAATCGAGATGACCGGCTTTTTAATGGACGTGATGACAGCGTGTTCACCTGGTGTGTCGTCCGCAGGGAGCGTCGTAACCAGCGGAGAACTTTGCCGCGCGCCCGCTGCAGGAACGACTTCCCGGAGGAACCGGCGGTGGCCTCGGGCATGGCATCCCGGGCCGAGTGGCAAGTGGCAACCCGGCCGGTCGACACTGAGAGCTAGAGGAATCCGAACTGAGGGCGGAGGGTGGCGCCCGCCAAACCGGGAAGAGAAAGAAGGAGGAGAAGGCTGGTGGGGAAACGCGCGGCAAACGCGTGGAAGGGATGGATCGATATCAACCCCATACGCTCAATCGAGAGAGAGAGAGAGAGAGAGAGAGAGAGAGATCCTTTCATTCTTCTCTTTTTCCCGTCCCCTACTACCTTCTCACTCGTTCGATTCATCGAGATTTCAGAATTTTCAATTTTCCGTCGCGTAAACTAATTTCCTAACATATCTTTGAGTGTACTGCTTCTAAAAATTCGAGTTAATTCTTTAATATATAAAAAGACTGCCAGGGTTTCTACGAATGCCTTATGTAAAGATTCCCTAGAGAACGATAAATTTACAACCTTTCCAATGTTCTGCTAATGCTATTTACATTTTTATTAATTTACAATTTAACCGACAGAATGAGAATCGATTAGATAATTGTAATGAACAAATCAATGCTGATATGCTGGCTGCATCTAGTCAATTCTCTGTAATCGGTTATTGATTTTCCGGGATAGAAAAAAGAATTATCCTTCGTTGCAATATGATCCTTCTTAAAGACAAAAAGTATGACTGTCTCTCAGTACATTTGGAATCGAATGCATTACAAGAATCGCGCACGGATGATTGACAAAGGCTAGCGAGCGCAACAAGTGTCAATCGACCGTGAAATCTGGGATACGAGAGCTCGAGTAGAACAGAGCAAAAAAAAGGGGAGCAAAAAAAAAGAAAAAAAAATACGCGTTAAGGGGAGGAGAGATTTCTGTAGGTGGGAAAGCTTAGCTGAATAGTAGGTATTTGGGTAGCGATGCAAGGGTGAGAATTGCCGGACCGAGTTGACCTCGTCTAGGCCTAGGTCATAAAGGTACAATCGATCATTGTTAGTAGAAGCGCGCGAGAAAGAGAAGAAAGAGATACGATGACTAACATAGCATTTAAAGAGAAAAATGATTGCAATTGCCATTTAATTATAATTCATAGTCATTTATAATGCCAACTATATACGAGTATTTATAGTTATAATCATTCAAATTATAGATTTGGTTAGTATTACTACGTAAATAGTAAGTCGAATGTTTAAAAGTTATATTTACTATAATTATGATTGTATTTACTATATAAAAATATTTATTTTACTTATGCCATCCATATCTTGATATTTTATTATATCGATATTTTAAAATCATAATAATTTATAGTAAAATTTTTTTTATAATTGGTACAACTATAAATAATTATAAAAGTTATTGTTGCTAACATTATAGCAGTAATTACAATAAAAATAGAAATTCTAACCATATATTTTACTACGCAATTATAATCGCAAATATATTGATGCGAACTTGGCACTCAACTTTATAGAAAACAAAAATAGTAGGGAAAAACGAAGAAGATAGGATGGCAAAGACAGGATAATCCTTATATCGCACGATTTGAATGCAAGAATCATAATCAAGCATACGCGCTAAATGTGGCCCTTCAAGGGTTGAAAGTTACATTCACGAGCCACCCAGCAAATAAAAATAAATTGATAGAAATGGATAGAAATAAATTCATTTTGATATTTTCCAATTTACGCTTCAGATTTTTCGAATTTATTTAAATCCAAAAAATAATATGAATTCGACATGATGAATAGCTCATTTTGTATTTCAATTCATTTGAATCCAAAAGTAATATAATATGTCCATCATGAATCCATCCGAATTCACAATAATAAATTTTATTTTGTATTTCAATCAATTTGAGTTCATTCGAATCCAAACATACTCGAATACTAACACGCAAATTAGAATAAATTAAACTAAATTGCAATATTCAATTTATTTGAATTTATTTTTGTTTACTGGGCAGGTTATTTGTCAATTATAATGTCAAAATAACGTCTTTGTCAACATTTTGATGTTATAATACCAACGTGTTACCTGAGTTTGAGATACAAATGAGAACAAAAACATAAAATTCTCTTTTGAATGACATAAACAAAATTTAAAAATCTTGTAGTTGAAAGTTGGTCATTTTTCAACCCCCCCCCCCTCCCCATCCCATTTTATCCCTTGAGATACAAACGATAATAAGTGGTACAAACAAGTACAAACAAACTATACTATTTTTAACAAATTAATGAATAAGGCCAGTGAGATGAGCAAAAAAAAATTTTTTTTACTATTAATATATCATTTTTATTTTCTATTAAGTTAGACGCCAAGTTTATATCGATAAATACTTTTCTCTCAGTGTACGGAAACAACAATTTTATTGAAGCATTTAAAAATTTTGATAGACATAAATTCGAAAATAATTACGTTTCATCTTTTAAACAATTATCTTGGATTCAAGCTAATCGATAAAATGTCAAAACTTTTATATCATTTTCGAGCGTGTCCGATCATTTTTAGAACTGTGGCTGACCCAATTATGATATACTTCACTAAAACCGTTCTTTTCAAGTAATATTATTTGAGACTAGTATAAGTAAAAATATAAAACAATTTTTTGATATTAAAAAGAACATAAGAAAGAACATGTTTTTTCCGTTGAAAGAATACAAATTTAATATTTTTCTGATTAGTACGGCATAATGACACAAGTCACAAATAAATTGTAAAGTATCTTTACAGATTGATTTACAGATGATTGATTAATTGCAAATTTGTTTATTAACAAAGAAAAAAGTGTTTTTTGTCTGTTAGTGTTGGAATACCATTTTGTTTTTTTTTTTTTAAATAATTCACAATCAGTAAGTATTAACGCGACATAATTCTCATGAACCATAGTTCAGAATGCTACAGAGCGCGTTTGTTAGTCATAAAGTTCTACCAATCACTGCACAGATAAAAGTTCATCGGGTATATAAAACAAACGTAATTTATAATCTTATAATTATATCTTGCGGAAGTTTGAAACATTATACATTTGTATGCAAAGCTTCATTATATTTCATTAGTCTTTCTGGAGAGAATTTTTCATCTCCAATAATATCTTTAAATCGAAAGCTGCCTCTTCGGATCTGGCAAAACGTTAGCCTCAACCTTAATTCGATTGATAAGGACGAAGTAATTTTATAAAATTCTGTAATACCTGAGAACGACTCCAAAGAGATTTATTAAAACGTTCATGATTGTTTATCTAATAAAAGAAAATAGTTTTAACTAGTGCTGCGCCTTTATAACTGTGCCTTCAGTTTTATTAGCCTTCAAGGAGCATTGTTTCGTAACTTATAATTTATTAAAGAAGAAAAAAGAAATGCGTTGGTGAGAGGGTAGCAGGGGAGGTGGCATAACAACCAATGTCATAAAAGGCATGCTTAAAAAGAAATTATTTAAAGATTTTTTTTTAAGTAATAATATATTTTTAAAATAATTTCTTTGCTGCTAGTAAGCATCATGCAAGATCCATAGGTTATAAGGTTGTAAAATCGTAAAAGCAGTCATAACGTTAGTAAATGCAAATGGCTCACGATCCTCTTCTGTACATAATATAATTTTATACAAGTATGTCGAATTCATACTCACATTACGTCATTAAATTCAATTATACTATTTGAAAGCCGCTTTCAAAGCCTTTAAGCTAGATTAAAGTTAAAAAAATAATATCTAACATGCTTTTCAAAATTATATAAGGAGTATATATCTGTAAAAATCTCTTCTACAAAACTGACATTCAGCTTTTATAAAAACAAAGTAAACGCTAATGATCAGTAACCATCCTACAATAGACTAATAAAATAATTTTAACTGTTTCTCTTAGAATTCAACAAGATAACATGGTATTTTTATCTTACACCTCTCTATCTCACACCTCTCTGTCTTTCCTTTACATATCTGAAAAAACAAAAAAAAACAATGTAGTTTTTTTTAATTAAAAAAAACTTATTTGCGGGATAAAAAATCTGGTTTTTTTTCTATTAACATGTCTAAGCGTAAGGTATAATTTTTTATTACATAATAGGATAAAGTTGCCGAAATCGCATCACGTTTGTCGTAAAAGCTTAAAACTAAGCAATTATGAAGGATATTTTTAATTTTTTACATCAAAATAAAGTACAACATTTCTTCTTTCATATTTACTTTTTCCAGAATTTTAAGTATTGTCATAAATTTTGAAATAACGATTTTTAAGAAGCTTTTACATAGTGCAATTTAGGCAACCGGTTTCTTAAATCGCATCATAGGTTAATATTACTTTTCCTGGGGTAAAGCAACACTTTTTCTGCTAGATTCTTTCTTCTCGGGCAAAAATGCGGTAAATAAGCATAACTTAATTAAAATTGGAAATAAATATCGTAAACTAAATATAATTTCCATCGATGTTATCATTTCGATAACTTTTTATTTAATAATATTGTAATAACATTGTTACATTATGGCAATATTGTTACAATGTATGCTCTGTATGATTATTATATTTGATTTTATATACATATAACGACGATCAAAGCAATAGTGCGATTTAAGAAACTAAAGCATTTTGTAAAACTTTATTTAATTAATTTACAAATAAAAGCACAAAGTTATTTGAACTTTGTAATTTAATTATAATAATATTGTTATCATTACAAATTATCAAAAGTTAGATTATTTATTTTACTCTTTTACAATCAAGCTGCAAAATGTGTCAAAAATAGCAGCAAAGTTATTATTTTTCTATAAATATGAATGACAAAATTTCTACTGTTCTTAACATGTTAAATTTAATAAGGGATGATGATAATGTATATGCAGTTCTCAAATAATCCCATAAAGAGTGTATAAGTATTGTGGTTAAATTTATACGCAAAGTGGTGCAATTTAAGATCCGGTGCGATATCGGCAACTTTACCCTATACTTGCAATTATCTTGTATTTATTCTCTTGCATTTCGAGTGACAAAGAAAAAAAGTCGCTTATCCACACAAGAGATTACTATGCATCGCTGACCATCGGAATTACTGAGTCCGTGATATAGATCGTCGATGCCAATGTTTCATCGACATTGGCATTATTACCTACACACCGCGGTTGCGTTGCGTGAGAGGCAATTAGATACGAGTTAGAACATTAGCTTTTCTATCATCAACCATGTCCGCTTTTTATTTTCCCGCTCGAGAGACGTGCGCTTCTCGCTTCCTACTCCAACCGACCTTGAACCTGAACCGCAGCCTCCCCAGTCACACCAGCAATGACCTTTCCTCCCAAATGCCGGCAGGCAAAATCGATAGAGAGTTTATTATTTAATGAACAAGAAAGGTATCGTTTCCTGCCGATAATCGTTCCTTGTCGATCAATTATGCAATTACAGCACGCGATTAAATACTGGCAATTAAATCTAGAAAAGTAAAGAAAGAGAAATACACATTCTTGTATGTTTTTACCAATATTACGTCTCGTCTTTAAACTTGTTTTTAATTATGATTTTTAACGTTTTAGAGAAAACGTTTTAGACGCTCGAATGTCCTTCATAAATATTTTTACATAATTATTTGTTTCTCATGTTTTCCTGATATTTTCGCAATGTTTGGCACTTAAATGTTTTTTGTTCTAATTTTTACAGAGGCATGGACGCAATAGCTTGTTCGTTGATTGGCTATGAATGTAAATATTAGAATATAGAATTTATTTCAGCTTGCAAACCAAGAAAGGACTTGATTTACATTGTTTAGGGAAGAGTTGTTGAATGCGTACCACTTATAAGTCGTTTTTAATATATTTCCTATTTGATATACTGATTTGTATACAAATAAACATTGTGAAAATTATTGAAAATTGTGTGCTTGATGATTCAGGTGTAAGTATTTATTATTGCGATGTTTTCAACATTTCATCAATAACAAATTAATTATTCATTATTCAGAATTAATTATTCATTTACAAGCTTTTTTGTAGCATGCTATAAAGACAACCGGTTGCCTAAATCCTGTATCTCCTAAATCGTATCGTCTTTCAAAGTATCAAATTTATAAATTAAAATAAATGACAAAATAAGAAATCATTAACCAATATTTTATTAGAGGAAAATCTACGATACTAGCACAGCACTTCGTTCTCAGGTAATATTTTTTAAACAAAAGCTAAAAATAAAAAAAACAATAAGTTTAAAATTCGTATCGATAAAAATGTCAAGCATAAATATAAGTCGGCCTATCGGTCACAGCAAATCTTAGTATTGAATAATAATTTTTACACTCTTCGGCTTATGCGAACTACGTGCCGCATTTTCGTCAGATTTAAGATGCGTTTCGTTTTATGCATGATACATAATGCATCCTTGTTTAACATTAGTTGAACAAGGATAAGCAATGCATCGCACGCATTATGCGAGAAATGCATATACTTTCATCAAAATACAGTTATTGCATGATGTCGCAATAAGTAATTTTAGTAAATTGACAAACAATTTAATACTTTCGATACTCAGACAACTTCAACAACTTAAGGTTTTTAGATTGTTGAATGCAAATCTAATGTCAAAATAACGGATTCAATATGGCAAATGTAAAAACTAAACAATCTCCAAATTATTGCAAAAATTTATGTATAGAAGTCTTTCACGTTGAATGCGAATCCGATATCTAAATTGACAAATTCAAAATAAAAAATAAAAATTAAATCACGTTGAAATAAATTTAATTGAAAGCCAGTTGGTAAATTGTCAATGATCAAATTCGCAATTGTCACAATTCATTACCTTTAATCATGAATATTTTATTAACTATAGGCGATACCAAAAATTCTTTTTGAAGGTTGAAAGTCCTAACTACATACTTAATTTTGATTGCAGTTCTCCAACACGTCACATTTCGTAGTTACAATATGACAAAATACGTAAAAGTAACTCTTTATGCAACTTCAATTGCAAATTTCTTAAAATTATGACGTGATGGAGCAACTTGGACAGCAAATTCGTATCCAGCAGCCAAAAAACAGCAACAGAAAACGGCTAGTTTCGTTCCGGGTTCTTTTTTGTACCACTGTGTTATATATAGTTAAGTTATGGTTATCATATCAATTTCCCTTCACAATCAGTGTAAAATATTGAGGAGACATGATTTAAGCAATTAATACACTTTTAGCAATTTTCCCCTGACTTATTCATACATATTCATCCATCCTTTATTCCTAAAAGAGAAAAGGGTATTATGGCTACCCCAATTATCTCCGTTATTAGGTAACAAATTCCAACAATTATTGCTTATAGAATTATTCGTTTAGTATCCCGCCGCTTTTTAATAACACTAATATGCCAATACACAATAGCTAACAATTGTTATAAGGCATTTTTACTTTTGAGCACTTCTAAACTTTTTCAAGATATACTTTTAACCTTTAATTACATACACTTTCTCATTATTCTTAAACTTCCTTAGTAGCACCGTACATTGGCTTTACATTGGTTAACATTGGCGAAACATTGGTTATGTTGGGAATACATTGACCAATGTTTTCCAATAAAGAGTCAATATTGCTCATAGAATTAATTGCACATGTACTTGTAATATTACTCGCCAATTAATATACAATATTGCACCTACATTGGAAGTGCATTGCCCAAGATTTGCCAATCAAAAGCGAATATTGTTTCTTAAAGAAACGGTAATGTGCTGCCAATGTTACGAGTCAATAATTGTATTGTAAATATTATCGATAGACGAAACAGATCCATAAATGAAGAAACTTCGATCTACATCCAAATAAGCAAACAATTTTTTTCAATTGTTTAAAAATATTTTTTTATAAAAATTTTTTTATATTTAATTTAATTATTGTATTATATTGACATACATTTTCTAATTGCATTCTTACTCAAACAAATAACAGAAAAGTTATTTTAGATACTATTCCGCATTTGTAAAATTAGTAAAAAAACCTATAATTTTATATTTGTTTATATAAATAATGTGCTTTAATTATACATATTCCATTTTTTCGATAACATATATTGACCTGATCTACCAGTTATATACACGTATCAACACTAAGTGTTCACAGGTCATCACGAGGGATCAGTTCGCAGCGATCACACAGATCAAGCAACGTTCACAGCAACTTGGATGGGTGACCGCTTGGTTCCGAAAAAAAATTCGACTAATATTGCAACTCCAATGTTGGTTAAATAAGACAAAGTGTCAACCTTTTAATATTGGACCAATGTTGAAAATCCAATGCACAACCAATATATAATACTGTATTTATATTTTTTGTCAATATTGAACCAATATTGCAATTCCAATATTGGTTAAATAAGGGTCGATATCATACTTTGCAATATTGGACCAATATTGAAAATCAATTCACACCCAATATAGAATATTGGGTTTACATTATTTCCCAATATTGGACCAATATTTTGTGCTACTAGGGTTGAGTGTATTATCACAAAAATACATACATTCGAGTGTTTTTTGGTTATTTAACTTTTTATTCGACCGTATACATTTCGAATTATACCAAGTTAAAACAATAACATGAATTTTGTTAATATAGTTTTCTTAAACGAAATTTTTATATCAAAATGTTCCTTCAATAAATCGATTATTATTCTAAAGGGTGATGTTCAGGAACATTAGAGATATTATTTTATATTTGTTGTTTAAAGTTAAACAAAGATAAAATAATATTTTTTATGATATCTCTAAAGTCTTTAAAAGCAGAGAAATTTTAAATTAGGAAAATTCTGAATGATGGAAAATTAAAGATATATAATTTTGTAAAAAAACTGTGTTTCTTTAAACTAATTTGATTTCTAAAAAGTTATTTTTGGGGTAGTCATATTACCACCACTTTTTTTCTTCCACCGATTATGCAGTGCATCACATTTTTATAAATCACGTCCTAAGTAATAAATATTTTATTACTTTAAGTCTAAAATTTGTTAAACAACACTTTGACGAATATAATCGTTCCAGGTTTAATATAAAACATTGATTATAAACAAAGTTATTCAATAAAATGAAAATGGATGCCATATTACCCTTTTCTCCTCTATTAATTAATTAAAATTTAACAACTGATATAACATCATTGTGCTTATATCTTTCAATTTCTCCTCTCCTCTCTAACATCCTTTACATCTAAATATTTTATCCTTACCTCCTTATTACTTTTAATGTAATTTTTAATTACAATAATAGACCCCGAAGTGTAATACTCTCAAATTGTCAAGTAATCAACTATTAATAAGACTAATAAGAGTAACCGCGGTTGTTGGTGCATAAAATTAACAATTATATTAATTTAAAAACGGACGTTTCGACTTAAGAGAAAAGAAATTGTAGCCGAAGATAACTCAAAGCTGAGTCAAAACGTCCGTTTTTAAATTAATAAAATTGTTAATTCTACGTACCAACAGCGGTTACTTTTATTAGCTTATTAATAGTTGATTATTTAATCTAATTTTCTTTCCTTGTTTTACATTATTTATTCGCTTCCTCCCTATTATCATCTCTTACAATGGACATGTCACAACTGTTCAAAGCTAATTTGATTCTTCTTGAAATATGTTGTTAAACAAAAAAATCTAAGAAACACGTATTTTTTCACACGTGCGGAATCTCATGTTTAGGTGAAACATCCCTTTAAAAAAAAAAAAAAAAACGGTATTTCTTTTTCGGGGCGAATATCGTCGAAAGTATAAAAGATAGAAAAAACATTTTTTAAACAACAGTTGTACAATTTAAGGAGTACTTTAAAGTTATAAAGAACAAATTCGATATTTGCTCCGAAAAAAAATCGTTTTTATAAAAGTTATTTTAACTTAACTTTTGACTTAAAGTTTAGAGTGGACCTTTTGGGACATACAAACGTGTCAAATTAGGCATTTTATTTTTTACTGTGTAATCAGTCTCTTATTATCTCATTGTCTTCGTAATCCTATAAATATATTTAATAAAATTCGAGATTTATTGTTTATATTTTATATATGAAACATTTCTCGGTATGACTTCAATTAAGTCATCCGACACGTCCGTTAAAAGTGAAATAGTTTTTATCATATTAAATTGTCGCGCATTAAAGGGTGAAATTTTCGAGATCGGTTTTCTTCAACTTGAAGGCGCACGCGATTTCGCAGACTTCCGCACCCGTGAACATGTCAGATTGGCGTAGTCAATCCAGCGCGACAAGTTAAACGAACATCCGACCTTGAATTTGATTAGGAAACGAAGAGCGACTGACCGCGACAGAATACGTAAGAGATAGAGATAAAGGAGAGGAAAGACACAAAACCTTTCAAATTGTTCGTTTCCTTCTCCTTATACCAAGAGATCTTTCGCTTGTCATTATGTTTCTTCATGTTCTAAACACTAGCGTTTTAAACCAACACTGCAGACACAACAGTGGCAATTGTATATCCCGCATCTATGTATATGCAAATGAATCATTTTTCGATATTCTATCGGCCGTAATACCGCAAGCGATAGCAAAATCCCAACAATTGTTAACTGAAGAAAATATTGAAGAATTGATGGCCAATATAAAGTCCATACACTGAGAGAAAAAATAGTTGCAATTACCATAATTTAATTGTAATTTAAAGTCATTTTCGATGCCAACTATATACAGGGTGTCCGGAAAATTGCTACAAATATTTCGGGACGTGATTTGGTATTCCAAAAGAAAGAAAAAAAGCTATATAAACATAGGTCCGGAAATAAGTCGTTTCCGAGTTATGGCCACTCGTGGATTCCAAGAAATAAGGACGGATCCAAATGTTTTTCACAGAGTTCGAAATTTCTTTGATAGGAGAATAAAGACCTGCATTCGTGCTGAAGGTGGTCATTTTGAACACCTTATTTAATTCGATTTAAAAATAATGTGTTAAAAAATAATGTAATTACAAATATTAAATAATTAAAAAAAAATTAAAAAATAAAAATGATTAATTAAATAAAAAAATAATAAAATTCGAAAAGTAAAAAAATAAGAAATAAAAATAAAAAAATTAAAAATTTAATAAAAAAATTTAAGAAGAAACGCGGACTATAAAATACGATTTTTTTAACATCAAAATGGCTATAACTCGGATACGATTTATTTCCGGACCTATGTTTATATAGCTTTTATTCCTTCTTTTAAGGTCCCAAATCACGTGCCGAAATATTCGTAGCGATTTTCCGGACACCCTGTATTTATACTTATATTTTTGATCTTATTGCCAATATAATACCTATATATTTATAGTTGTTTTAACCATGCAAATTATTATTACTATGTAAATAATAAGTGCACGTTTAAAAAATATTTATATTTACCATAATTATAATTATTATAAAAACGTAAATTTATTTTACTTTACCATTCGTATCTTAATATTGTACTATATTAATATTTGCAATTATTATAATTTATAGTCAAGTTTTTACAGGTGGTAGAAATATTAAGTTTAAATATAAGGTTATTATTACTAATACTCCTTAACAGCACAAGATATCGAACGAATATTGTGATATTTTACAAATATACGCACAATATCACGATATTGTGCGAATGTTCGTACAATATTTAGAATATTCTAGAATATTCATATGATATCTTGTGCTGTTAGGGATAGCAATAACTAAAAATAAAGCTCCTAATCATAATTTAATCATTATTTTACTTTTTCATTGGACGGCAATAACAAGGAAACCTCTTGAAGTTTCAAAAATCTCCGATTTTAATGAAACTTTACATACATTTAGGTAACAGAATTAAATAATTTTAAAAAATATCAATCGCGTCAAATATACAGGGTGAAATCATCCTTTTTGAATATAACGGTTTTCTGCTTTTTCTGTTATATCTCGAAAACTATTCTAAATATCAAAAAAATGTTTTATACAACAGATTTACAATAAAATTACCTCTATTCATTTATGTTAATAACATTTTTAAAAAATAACTATTTTTTAAAATTAAAAAAAAAATAATTAAAAAAATGTTATTAACGTGAATAAATAGAGAAAATTTTATTGTAAATCTTTTGTATAAAACATTTTTTGATATCTCGAATAGTTTTCGAGATATAACGGAAAAAGCTGAAAACCGCTATACATAAGAGATGATTTCACCCCTTGAAACTGTATATTCGTCGCAACTGATATTTTCTAAAATCATCTAATTATGTTACCTAAATGTGTGTAAAGTTTTATTAAAATCGAGTCTGACACTTCGAGAGCTTTCCTTGTAAGGCGCACTCAGCGCGTTTTGTACTAAAACCGACACTGTCGGTTGGAGCTCGTGCCAAATATCTGCATTTAGTGCGCACTGCGTGCGTACCGATTCAGCCAGTAAAATACGCTATGAGATTGAATTGGAATTTGACCAATTAAAACAAAATTCACTAAACTTTAGATTATTTTTCTTTCTTCCGGTTGGTTGAACTCCAATCCAAGCTCAATTTCAATCTTTAATCTAATACGGGCTTAAGATGCTTCGTCGAGTGATACATAATGTAATTTGAAAATTGTTCAACTTATAGAATAAATCGCTAAGTGAGACTTGGCACAATCGTTGCGTAACAAAGTGAACGACTTTTTTTGTCCGCGCATGTTGGAAAGAAATGGGAGCGCGTTCTAAAGCCCCTTCTACAATTACGTAAACGTGATCGTAAGTGGTTGTAAGACGCAGTTGTAAGCCGCTGTTACAGTTGTAAAATACGTTGTAGGATATGGTTGAACGTCATCTTCCAATTTTACAACAGTGTGGGTTGTAAGAGCGAACCAATCAAAATGTTCAGAGGACTGTCACGTGTCCACGCCGCTATCGTTCATAAGACGGGTCTTTACCTTATTGTAGATTAACCTTGTTGTATAACGTTCTATTAGCATTTTCAAGTGCAGTTGGTTCTAATCCGGTTCATGGCGGATTATTAACGTCGCATGCTCTATTTTAAGTTTTTATTGGATGATTTTAGCATCTAACTGGTTGGGTTAAAACCCACTGTACTTAAAGACGCCATATAATTCCTACAACTACGTTTATGCAATTGTAAAATGGGCTTTATACGCTGCAATACGTTATTGCGAAAAGTAGTCTCCCCTACCTTTGGGATTCTTGCGGACATAGAAGAAATTTCTCTCTCTTTCTCTTAAGGATCAACGCGCTTCGACATGTACGAGCCACCTGTACACTGACAATGCCAGCAACGATCAAGTTGTGAGATAACGAAGACACGATTGACACCGCTCTTGATAATCGAATTTGCGGCTTCCGACCTTGCGTAAGCGCTTGAATGGCACGCGTCGGCAAACTCGTTAACGTTTTAAAATCCCGCTCGATGCGAGACAAAACGAGACCGTGTTAATGGAGAAGTGCCGAGTAAAGCAGTCTATTATTCCCGGAATTCATTCTTCCGTCATTCGTTCTTGGATTACAGTTTAACATCTAAAAAAGAAAAAGATAGAGAAAAGAGGACACGTCGAATCGAATTTCCGGACGTTTCGTCCAATTTGCGTTTCTATTAGGTGACTTCCTGCTCCGCGGGGGGCGAAAGAGGGGCGACACTTCGCTGTTCGATCGCTCCATCCAGGTCAGCAGGACGAAACTAATCGCGGCCTTTCACGAATCGAAAAATCAGTATCGCTCTGGAACTCGCTGGGACTTCATTAAAAACGGCAAATTTTGATAACATTTCATATAGGAGGATCAGATACGTAAGTGGTAAAGATCAGGAGTTTGCAATCAATTTGATTCTAATACGATTATTAACGTTTCATGCCGGATCAATTTTATTACATGATTTGTCCATCACGCCGTGTAAGTCACTGATGATCCGCGCAGTATAATTATTATATTTGTAAAATAAAATATATTGCACAATAATTGAAAAATTACAAAAAATATAAGAGAAAAGCTATGAATATTGATATATCATTTTATCTTCGAATATTTTTTTGAAAAAAAGCTAAAGATAAAATTTTAAAAACATAAATACAAATTAGAAAGTGTCCTCTATCAGATGATTTAGTACTTTATATTGTTATAATACTGTTTCGTACTTTGTAATAATTGTTTTTGCAGCATAATCCAAAAAAGGCGTCTGAGCCCCAAAATTGACACAGGAAATAATAGCAGAATTCGGACACGGCTTCCTAGGAAAGAAATTAACCATAAAATAAATTGATAAACTGAGTAATAAAATATATGTTTTATATATTAAACAACAAAAATTATAAAATTAAAAGGCTAGAATTGAACTCTTCCACTTCATACATTTATTTGATGTTTTATTAGTGTATATATGAATCTGCTGTGTCCAATGATATTTTTCCTACTTTAAAATGTTAAAGAAAATATGAAAAAATTCATGAAACATCTGCCAACATTATAATTTTTAGTTTATATCGAGGGGGAATTCACAACCCAAAATTTTGTACACCAATGCCGATTTTTGGCATTGCTGTAAAACACTGCCGACATTTTTGTACACTGCCGACAATGCTTATTGTTAGTCAATGCCTACAATGCCGTCAATCCTATATTAAAATTAAGGCAATGCCATGCAATTATGAACACTACCGCGTGCCCATTATCATACGCCAATGCCTGCACAAGAATTCTAAAGCTTTCCCGAAGTATTCAAAATTTTTGTGCTCAACTCCATGATCGAAAAACCGACTCTGAAGTGAGCTCACCACTCCCCAACCACTGACGACAATGCCGTCAATATTATAGGTCACTGCCTACTTTTTTCGGCAGTCCACTGCCGAAATTTTGTACACCAATGCCGGCTGTGAATTTCCCCTCGGTTTATATATTATCACAAAAAGGTGTACCGCGGTTTACACTGTACAGCAATTTTATGTTTTAAACTATGAAGAAAATATAAAAAAAAATATTAATTCCGTGAGTCACGATGTTGCAATCAGTTTTTCGATTTAAAATATCAAATATTATACTATCACTACAATTTTTTGTAGTGATTACATATTTGTAGTGACTACATATTTCTTACTTTATATGAAAATGATTGATTAAAATCGGTCGATTCCTATCGGAAAAGTGCAATTGCATTGATACTCGATTTCTTGATGTTTATTGTTGTCGCTTTTCCTTGATGCTGATTGGTTTTCATTCAGCGCTTACTTCGTGAGCGACTGTTATTACGGAGATCGCATATTTTGACTATGTGTATTGAGGAGTTTATAATGATTCATATGAAAAATTATATTAAAAATTTTGTAACGTGCGCGTAGCCAACACCATAGACAAGGCCTCTCTATTGAAATCGTGATGTCATCACTAGTAGGCCATTTCTAGCTATTTTCAAGTATCAAGTATAACGACAAAATGTCAAGTTAACTCTACAAATTTTCAATACCAATGTTGTTACGGCGCTGCGTGAACTTGGCAAATAGCTAGAAAATAGCTAGAAATGGCCTACTAGTGACGTCACGATTTCAGTGGAGATGCCTTGTCTATAAGTGGTGTTGGCGTAGCGCACGCCTGTTTTGTCTAGTGTTCCTGTTGTGACGAAAAGTTGTTATGAAATAATTATTTTCAAAAATACAAAAATATTAAATATAAATATTACTTTTTTCTTTTTATTTTATAAAAATGGAAATTTTTATTTTATCAGATGTAGTCAAATATCGTTATATAGAGTGTCCTCGAATCATTGGTATATACATCCCTTTTATAATAAAGATATTATAGTACTTTTTAATTAACTAATTGTTGATTCGGATTACACATATAAAAAATAAATTTTTGTCGCATTTTTGTCTCAACATTTTTTCTAAAAATATCTTCATTAATTTTATTCGAGTATATTTTTTCTTCATATTTACTTTTAAAATCAATTTAAGACTAATGAAGGTATTTCCAGAAAAAATTTTGAGACAAAAATTTCTTTTTTTGCGTGTAGTCTGATTCTGTAATAAAAAGTACATTTAAAAAATTTAACGTCCATTTTTTATGGAAACTGGAAGTTGGAAAAATCACTATTTGATAGAGCGTTACACCTGATTTAACTATCATCAAATTTTTTAAAAGATTTTTTATAAAAATCAATTTCTTTCATTTTAAAAGAGTTGTATAAATGATCTGAAACACTGTGTATTAATAAAAAAATGTTTAATTAATAATTAAATAAATATTAATAAATGTATTATAAAAATATTAAATTTGTAAAATAATTTTATTAAGTTCAATTTTTTATTAATTTAATAATTAACACTTACTAACCATCGTAATTTTTTGTTCCTCACTAGCCATCGAGGGATAACTAGCGTTTTACGCTTCTATTAAAGAATATACCGTAATGTGATAATTTTCAATCATAATTTTACAATTAATTTCAACCTTCTAATATACGATTAAAAAGTTAAATGACAATAACAATTGGTAAAACTATGTAATTTTGGCAAACATGTGAACAAAGCAAATTCACGATAATTTTTGAAAAATTATAACTTTCTTTAAAATCATCATAGAGAATTGATTCGATAAAATCGATAAAAATTAAAATTAAAGAATCATATTTTTATAAAAAATATTATTCCATTGAGTTGAATTTATAATTTAATATTAATTTTGCAGTATAAATAATGCTTACTTTTATGATATAAAATTAGCAAATAATATGGGATTTTCAATAATTATAGCTTCAGTTCTGTGAGTTTAACGAATTTTAATACAAATTTAGTGTTGAAAAGTAAAAATTACATCTTCATATACATATGATGCAACATTTCTATAATAACATAAAAATCAGATATTTTTATTAATAAAAAGTTAAAAACTAAATATTGCGCAAATATATTGATAAAATAAGATATTATAAAAAATAAAAAATGTTTTTGAAAATTATTATTCGAATTTTAACATTTTCATCAGCCAAGGTGAGGTCAATCGTGCACTGTGAATTTTTCACACCGACTTAAATATTTAAATAGCAATTAAAAAGTTGTCCCATTAACTATTGCGGCGCTATATTCCCTTACCAATGAAGTTTTTTTAGTCGGGGTATAGGCGCGTGTAGCATTGTAGTTGAATATTATTTATTATAATACTTACGACGTGATTTATAAAAATGTGACGCAATGCATATTAGGTGGAAGAAAAAAGTGATGATAATATGGCTAGCCTACAAATAATTGTCTAAAAATCGGATTAGTTAAAAAAACACAGTATTTTGTATATTTTTGTAAATTGTATATTTTTAATTTTCCATCGTTTAGAATATTCCTGATTTCAAATTTTCCCGCGTTTAAAGACATTAGAGATATCCTGAGTAATATTATTTTATCTCTGTTTAACTTTAAATAACAAATCTAAAATGATATCTCTAATGTTTCTAAACATCACCCTTTAGAATAATAATCGAAGAAATATTTGGATATAAAAATTTCGTTTAAAAAACCATATTAACAAAATTCTATGTTATTATTTAACTCTGCATAACTCGAAATGTGTATGTACAACTGAACAAAAAGTTAAATGACAAAAAAAAACACTCGAGTATACATTCGTGTGATAATATGCTTAACTTTAAAAACAATGAGAAAGTATGTGAAATTAAGTGTTAAAGTGACCCTTGAAAACGCTTAAAAGTGTTCAAAAGTAAAAATGCCTTATAACAATTATTAGTTATTGTGTATATGTTAGTTATTGTGTTAGCATATTAGCGCCATTAAAAACGGCAGACTACTATTATATAATTCCAAACAAGTATTTGAACTCGTCACCTAATAACAGAGGTAATGGGGAAGCCATAATGTCCACAGGAACCACATATAATATATAATATCCTTTTCTGCTCTACTATTCCTGCTTCATGACTGTTTCAAGTACGACGTATATGCGACGCACAGTTTAAATTGGAAATTGTAAAAATTAAAAATATTGTTCGACACCAAGAACCGCTGTAACTGACATAGGTCCTCTTATTCTCGCGTTTTAAGATTTTCTTCCTACACGATTCTAAACCAGTTTAAACTACTAAATTTGTCAATTATTTCATAATTTCATAAATGACAAAATTGAATTTTACAAAAATAAAGAAATCTAAAAGACAGTTATTCAAAATAAAGGATTGTCCTTTGGAATAAAGAACGTACGGTCACTGTAAACATAGATCACTGATGGTCCATGCGGCACGGAACATGATTCGCGGGGATAAATGCATCTGGATTCGATTTCCCTCAAGCTTACGTAACTGTACGCGTCTTCTTGACGACATCCGATCGGTGTTCATCGCAAGCGCGGAATTAACAGCTCTCCAATACTATAAAGAATTGCGATACGCGAGTATAGCGGTGCAGCGGTTGCAACGTGGAAGTCCCAGCGACTTTCCTTCCGATCGAAGTCACGTGCTGCCGCGCCGTTTCTAACCAACGTGTCGTGCGATCCGCGCGCACCGCGCACGGTGTCAAATGGTTATTGACCCGTGACCGTCAACAATCAGGCCAATCAGTCCTCGAGGTCGTCCCGCTTTTACGAGTCCACGTCGAAGTCAGGGAGACAACCTACGATGAAACGCCGATAATTTGCACGCCATTTCGCAGAGCGGGTCCCTGCTCCCTCGTATACACATACCACGCGCAACTCATTTCGCATGCACGAATGCAATACGGATCGTGACTCATTCGAAAACCTCATTACATCTGCTTACGTTCGATTCAAGCGATAACACATAGGGAAAACACGATCGAATTTGTTTATGTAGCCCTGTCGGCATTATCTTTTACTGGAGATATAAAAGACAATGCATCGCTTCGAAATGCTGATAAAATAATAAATGATGCAAAAATTACTGTTTTTAATGTTACCATTTTTATAATGTCTTTATAATGATTTATTTTAGGTTCAATTTGTAATTGCCGGTCTACAATAAGTGCACCCAAAGAAAAGTTACGTTCAACTTGATGAAATTGTTTCTTTAACTTGATTGTTTTAAGTTGAAGTGAAAATACCTTTGAGAAAAATAAAAATTTATTTGACTTCAGGAAATAACGTTATTAACCTTTTTAAAAGAAAATTAATTATTTGTTCAAATTACTAATTTAATTTAAACAAATAATTATTTAATTCAAAAATAGAATTGATAAAAATGTAAAAAATAATTTAATTGTTCTAGTTTTAAAAATAAATTTCTTTCATTTAAATAAAATTTGAGTTGCACAACTAAATTGTTTCTTTAATTCTAATAAAAAAAACAATCAAAAAATTTCTTCAAGTCAAAGAAACTTTTCTTTAACCGTATACCAATACACGAATTTCTTTGGGTCAAACAAATATTTTTTTACTCAAAAAAAAAACCTTTTTCTGGGTGTGTACGAAATCTTAAGCCGTAAGAAATTGATCAATCAATTCAATTCTTTTTTTCACGTTTGACTGTGATTGATCGATTTTTTATGGTTTAAAGCTTGCTACACTTATTACAGATCAGACTAAAACAAAGTGTCCTGAAGCAAATTGGACTAGAAAATAACAGATTGTATGTGCCTTTAGAAAACACTTGAAATTTTCAAGTTTGTCTTCAATAACAGAAAATTCCTATACTTTTAACAAATTTTGTGTTACATAAAAAATTAATTTTTTCTAATAATCCACATAAAATCCCCCAAAAATATGCTAATACTAATGCTAATAACGACACAAAATTTTTAAATAATATTTATTTTAATTTGTTAGATAAAATTGGAAATAATAATTTCAGGAGATAGAAATAATCTAGTTGAAAATAAATATAAAAATTAGGTAATGAAACAAAGGATATGCGAATCACACGCGGTCACAGCTTCCTGCATGATTTAACTCATGTCCATCTGGCTGAACAACCTTGTTAGACATTATGGAGATGACCACACGGCTCGCCATTGTTTTGTTCTCGTTGTCGTATACAACCAGTGCTACGTAAATTTAAAAAGGTTTTTATCAAGTTTGCCGTCTTATGACCACTACTTGATAGCAATGTTATATTAGCATATTAATTTCGTTAATTATTAACCATCGTTGATAATGACTTCAAAAAAATTATAACATTTTCTTTTTCTTTGTACAATAATTTTTAGAATCAATTTATACAAATATTGTAATTTAATTTTTTTAGCTTAAAACAACACCAACAAAACAAATTAAATTGATTATAATCTGTCAAATTTGGACTTTACATTTAACAAAAATGGGAATTTGGAAGCTAAGCCACTTAAAAAACGCACAATATGGAATTTACACATTGGTCACTCAGAAAATTGAAAGGACTATGTAATGTTGCATCGAGAGTCTATATGTTGAACTCAAACAGCTTACTCTCCGCATGAGCCGAAAAAGTAACTTATATATACATATATTTTTTGTTATTAGTATTATGTACCATCAACGTGTTTAATTAATTGAATTATTTGCATCTTTAGTTTGCTTGTACCTGGCCTTTAACATTGATATTATTTTATGATAATATTAAAGAAGAAGAAGGTAATATGGCACCCATTTTTATTTTATTAAATAATTTTGTTTATAATTAATATTTTCTATCAAAATTTGAACAATTACTTTCGTCAAAATATTGTTTGACAGATTCTAGGCTCAAATTAATGAGATATTTATTATTTAAGACGTGATTTTAAAAATTCCAATGCCCTGCATAATCGGTGGCAGAAAAAAAATGGTGTAATATGGCTAGCCATAAAAATAATTTAAAAAATATAGTTTGGTTTTAAAGAAACAGTGTCTTGTTTTAAAATTATATATTTTTAATTTTCCATTGTTTAGAATTTTTTTGATTTAGAATTTTCCTGTGCTTAAAAACTTTAGAAATACCATTAGAAATTTTGTTAAAAATATTATTTTATCCTTATTTAACATGAAACAACAAGCATAAAATGATGTCTTTAATGTTTCTAGCAGGGACTCTGACCGGACCAAAACCAAAACAGTATCCTAACCGTTTTTTTATGACCAAAACCAAAATCAAAACCAAAATATTGTTCAGGGTAATTGACCGTAACCGTAACCTAACAGAAAATATTTTTCCGGTTTTTTCGATCAAATTTTCGGTCAGATTTTCGGTCAAATTTTTTAAAATGCTGTTAAAGATCATACTGAAAATCAGGTAAAAAAAGCAGAAAAAGTGCACGCAGTGTAGACTTCTCTCTCTACGAGATAAAAATAACAGAAAAAGATACACGGCATCTATATTTCATCTAATTTTTAATTATTTTTAACGCTCCATAGATATGTAGTTGATTTTAAAGATTAATTTTTCCTTCAATTAGTGAACATAAAATAAATATGACAGAATAAGATCTTTGTAATGTTAAAACTAAATTTTTAAAGCTGAAATTATATTTCAATTTTTCTGGCTCTTTTAGAGTACCAAAAAAGTTTGACAATTTTAATTGAACTTTTAAGACCGTAGATATTTACTTATAGGTTTTTGATAAATAGCGATATTACAAAGTGTCTACGGAGGGTTACTTTTTTATTTCTTTGGTTTTATTATCATAATTTGAGTAAGATTAATATGTTATTTTATAGAGAAACATTAAACAAAAAAAAAACAACAATTAATGCTGCAAGTTGCTAAGAATAAAGTAAAACAGAAACCAAAAAAAAAGTTTTTAAAAGACAAGGAACTTCTATTGATTTTTAAACGATGTTATATTTTTATATTAAAAAAGTGTAGTTTCTAGTAAACAGGAATTTTTTATAATATTTATACGTGTATTATTTTTATACATTATCATTTTTATACATTATTAAATTTTACAATAGATAATTGTACATTTATAACCGTAATCGTAACCGAAAAAGACTGAAATCAAAACGGTTACCGTACCGTTATCAATAACATAACCGTAATCAAAACCAAAAATTGAAAATAATCTCTGACCGTAACCGTAACTTGACCAAATTTTATTTCGGGCAAGATATCTGGTTTCTAGACACCGCTCTCTAGAATGACAATCGATTTATCGAAGAAATATTTCGATATAAAAATTTCGCTTAAAAAACCATATTAATAAAATTCCATGTTATTGCTTTAACTTTGTATAACTCAAAATGTGTATAACCGAATAAAAAGAATAAATAAATAAATAACAAAAAAACACTTAAGTGTATGTACATTCGTGTGATAATACACTCCAGTTTAAGAATAATGAAAAAGTATTATTAATTAAAGGTTAAAGAAGTACCTTGAAAAAGTTTAGAAGTACTCAAAAGTAATAATGACTTATAACAATTGTCACTTATTATGTATTGTCATATTAGCAACACTAAAAAGTGGCGGGCTAATAAATGAATAACTCTAGAAGCAATTGTTAGAATACGTCACCTAATAACGGAGATAGTAGGAGTAACCATATTGTCAACAGTAGCTATAATACCCTCTTCTCCTCTACGATTAAGTAATAAAGGTGACAAGGGTAATAAGGGATCCAATTTCATTTTCTTGGATAATTGTATTTATAATTAATATTTTTTATTAAAATTTGAACGATTGTATTCGTCAAAGTGTTGTTTGACTGATTCTAGAATTAAAGTAATGAAATATTTATTATTTAGGACGTAATTTACAAAAATCTAATGCACTGCATAATCGGAGGAAAAAAAAGTGATTGTAATATGGCTATCCATAAAAATAATTTAAAAAAAATTGTTTAGTTTAAAGGAAACGCAATACTTTGTTACAAATTTATATATTTTTTATTTTTTATTATTTAGAATTTTCCTGATATTGAATTTTTTTACGTTCAGAAACTTTAGAAATGCCATTAAAAATTTCATTAGAAATATCATTTTAATATTGCGGTACAAATTCTTCTTAATATAAAGTTAGTTTCTATCTTTAATTTTAAAGGTTTTAAAATTAAAATTAAAACAGGAAAGGATCTGAAAAAGTAAATCAAAATATAAATTAATGCCGTGAGAGCCAACACAAAATGTTCGTGTAAGAATTAATGTAATTAACAAGCAATTATTATTACAGACGTTACGATCCTTTGGTTTGAATCAGTCTCAGTGTAAAATTATTACTTCATTCCACATGCAATGGTTGATAATCAGGCTTGTGGCGCAAGTACAAAAATTAACAAGTATAAAAATTGAAAATAATGCAATACAATTGTAGCCAATGTGATACATTACGGTCCGCGTCATTGTACAAAGTTCTTTGAATAGTCATAACGAGGCGGATGTACAAAGTAACAACGATGTAGATAGAACGAACGGTTACAAAAAACATTGTTTTCACACCAACGTCTTGTGTTGGCTCTCACGGCATTAATTTATATTTAGTTTTAAAATTAATTCATAATTACTCTTTAATCAAATCTTATCCAAACTTATAATATCAAAAATATTTTTACCTATTCCAATAACAGTAGTTTTATGTGTAAGAAGTTTTAGCAAATTGAATAAAATGTTATTTAAAACCTTTAAAACATTATTGAAAAAAATTGTCGTAACTAAATAGTTAAAAAGTCGATAAGTTTTAATTGAACTTACAATTAGTTAATTTTAAATCATTTATTTTTAACTTTAACTAATTATTTTTTATATACATAAACTTTCATTTATTAATTTTTTTCCAAGTTAAAAATTTATTTATGTAAATGAAAGAAATTATTAAAAAAAATATATTTTCACATAAAAAACCAATATACTTTTATCATGTCATATAATGATGATTATAATGATTATAAATTATACCTTTTAAAGATCCATATTAATATAATTATTTTGAGTAATCTATTATAATTTTAAAAACTTTATAATACAAATATAATTCGAATTTCTAATTTAATATAAATAATGTTTTTCAAAATTACCTTTTAATTTAACTTAAGTTAATTTAATCTTAATGTAACTTTTAACTAGTTAACTTTTGTTCATTTTGTAACTTTTAACGTAATTAAATTAATTTTATAGACCATTAACATTAACTTAATTTAGTTAAAAAAATATATTAATTTATCAAACCCTATTATTGAGTCAGAAAAAGTTATCGAATATAGAAATTCTTATAACTGAAAATAAAATAGAGGAGAAAAGGGTATTATGACTACTGTCGACAATATGGTTACCGCTATTATCTCCGCTATTAGTAGGTAATGTATTCTAACAATTGTAGTTTTGGTAGAGTTATATTCGCTTCTGGAGTTATTCATTTAGTAGTTCGTCGTCTTTAGTGATGCTAATATGACAATACATCATAAGTGACAATTGTTATAAGGCATTGTTACTTTCTAAACTTTTTCAAGGTACACCTTCAACCTTTAATTACTCATACTTCCTCATTATTCTTAAACTTGAGTATATTATCACATGAATATACATACACTTGAGTATTTTTTCACGAGTCCCACGTCTTACAATTTATTTAATTTTTTTGTTATTTACTTTTTTATTCGGCTATACACATTTCTAGTTATACAAAGTTAAAACAAGAACATGGAATTTCATTAATATGAGCAAAATTTTTATCGAAATATTTCTCCGATAAATCAATCGTCATTCTAGAAAGCGGTGTCTAGAAACATTAAAGACATCATTTTATGTTGTTTCATATTAAACAGGGATAAAATGATATTTCTAACTAAATTTCTAATGGTATTTCTGAAGTTTCTGAACGCAGGAGAATTCTAAATCAAGAAAATTCTAAACAATGGAAAATTAAAAATATATAATTTTAAAACAAGACACTGATTAAAATCAAACTATATTTTTTAAATTATTTTTATGGATAGCCATATTACACCACTTTTTTTTCTGCCACCGATTATGCAGGGCATTGGATTTTCTAAAATCACGTCTTAAATAATAAATATCTCATTAATTTGAGCCTAGAATCTGTCAAACAACACTTTGACAAATGTAATCGTTCAAGTTTCAATAGAAAATATTAATTATAAATAAAATCATTCAATAAAATGAAAATGGGTGCCATATTACCCTCTTCTCCTCTATGTAAAGATATTATCAGAACACGAAAAGTATTATTTTTAATAAAAGATACATGTTCTGCAAATTAATCACAAGTTAATTTTATATATGTAAAATGTATACAGTGTGATTTTAATAATTACGTTTCGTTTCTTTGTAATATAGGGTAAGATTGCCGAAATCGCATTACTTTTGACATAAAGGCTTATAACTAAGGAATTATGAGGAATATTTTTAATTTTTTTACGTCATAATAAAGTACAACATTTCTCCTCTTATATTTATTTTTTTTCAGAATTTTATGTATTGTTATAAATTTTTAAATGACGATTTATAAGAAGCGTTTAAATAGTGCAATTTAGGCAACTGGTCTCCTAAATCGCACCACAGGTTAATATTACTCTTCCTAGAGTAAAACGACACTTTTTCTGCTAGATTCTTTCTTTTCGTACAAAAATGCGTTAGATAAGTATAACTTTATTAATGTTGGAGATAAATACCGTAAACTAAATATAATTTCAGTCAATGTCATGATTTCGATAATTTTTCAATAATATTGTAATAACATTGTTACATTAGGCAATATTGTTAAAATATATGCTTGTATGATTATTATATTTGATTTTATATATATAGCCATGATCAAAGCAATGGTGCGATTTAGGAAACTAAGGCATGGTGCGATTTAAGAGACTAAAGCATTTTGTGAAACTTTATTTATTTAATTTACAAATAAGAGTACAAAGTTATTTGAACTTTGCTAATCTAATTTTAATAATATTGTGATCATTACAAATTATCGAAATTTTAATTATTTATTTTACCTTTTTTTGCAATCAAGCTACGAAATGTGTTGAAAAATAGCAACAAAGTTACTATTTTTCTAAAAATGTTAATTACAAAATTTCTATTGTTTTTAACTTGTTGAATTCAATAAAGGATAATAATAATGTTATATAGTTCTCAAATAATCCTGCAAAGAGTATACAAGTACTGTAGTTGAATTTATACGCAAGATGGTGCGATATCGGCAACCTTACCCTACATGTACATATATTTGTATATATATGTACACGTGATTATATCTATTATATATTAATATTGATATATTAAATATTACTAATATTTCTTACTAAATTTTATATGCCTTATTAACAGAAACATATTTTATGATTAAAGAACGCATTTTTTTGTTGTCTCGTACGTCTAAATAACGTCTAAAGCCCGTTCTGTATGTATGTATTGTAAATCGTATGTGAAAGTTTCTGTTCAATCAGTAAAACTGGCAATTTTAATATCATTTTAAGTTTAAATTGAGGTATTTATTTTTGTATGTACTTTAAACATGTAAGAGGGTTTTCAATTCTGTAAAATCAATTCGAAGAAAGTTCGAACCTGTAATGTCGATAATTTCATCATTTTAGGATCTTTTTAAACTTTTATAATTTTTTCTTTATAATTTCAAATAAATGCTCTTATGCAAAAAAGATATTTTTAACAAAAGAGATAGAAAGTAATGTTTGCCTGAGATATGAACAGATAAAAGTTGTCTCTGTCTCCCAATGGCAATAACGATGTAGACAAAAATCGAGGGTAGTAACCTAAGGTTAAAAGTGGCGATAAGCATTTTTCAATCAACTTCTTACAAAAAAAAAAAAAAAAACACTGAAGAATAAAGAGAAACGAGATAAAGAAATAAATATTCGACGCGCAACAAATCTGTAGCATTAGCATTTTGTGTTAATCAATATGAAATATTTTTAGACTCGAGAATTTGAAGAATGCGATAGCTGCGGTGGTTGCACACTTACACAGATAAACGAGATATTATGTCATTGACGTAATGCGATATGCATTTATCGCGATAGTTCGAGTGCATACCAATCCTGATATGGAATATCGTTTGCAAACGTATTGCTATTAGATCATCCGATACATCGTTAAGTCGCTGATATGCCGTGAGCATATAAGCCTAGACGGATTTTTCATCGATCTATTCCCGGAGTGTCTTGCTACGAGCTAATTCGTTTTACTCTCTATGTATTAATTATTTGTCGAACACTCACCGATACTCGCTTGCCGAAGCCGAGGAAGGAGAGCTTCCTTCTGGATCCATCGGTATTCTCCATTCTTCACCGGCCGCGGCAGCTGATGGTGCAGCTTAAGGCTGTGTCTTTTTTCTAGGTGCCCGGCCGATCCTGAGTCGCGACGGCGATGTCCACATGTGGAGTAATCGCTGTGATGGCAGCTCCGTTCTGTTGGCTGCTGAAATACCACGTCGACACGATTATGATCAGGACAACGGGACAGAGTAGCTTTGGCACTAGCAGATTCACTTGAAAGATTACAACATTCAGAATGTCGATTTCGTTTAATGGTAAAAGACACTTGTGCATCTGTGTGCCTGAAAGGTCACGCGTTCCAATATACACTGCGACTACTAAAGATCAATATAATATATGTTACATGAACGTTATAGATTTTCAGTATTGGCAGAGAGCATCGGAACGCAGCCAAGATAAATCGTATAATTGTGTATAAGCTACGAGAGTTACCAACGAAATTGTTCAACGTTCCAATACGATTCGTGATATGTGGATGGAGCCAACGGCAGGATCTCGCAGCAGAGACGAGAGAATTTTCGAAACGCAAGCCGGGAAGAAACGACAGGATAGTGATCTCGCGAGCACTCGTTCGCGGACTAACGATCGCGAGGAGCTCTTGAACGGCATGGCTGCGGCCGACGTCAAAATGAGATATACCTTGTCGCGAGTGACCGATGACTACCGGTAGCTCTAACACCATCTTCGTACTCGCAAATACCTCGGACATCGCGATAGAGTTCTGTCAAGGGTACCGATACTCTCGTACAGTCCGAATCCCCCCTGTTTTGAGTTGTATTTATTTCGAATTAGAATCAAAACTACATATTTAATTTACGCAAATATCTAAGCAAAACGAGTCACGATAACGTTAAAATGACATTAAAATGAATCGCGATTGATTGAAAAATGACTTTAAACAATCATTTTGCTATTTTTTTTTTTTTTTAAGACTTTTTGTTTTGCTTGGGTGTATACTTTCGTTCGACGATTTCCTCTCAAAATTTAGTTTCCAAAACTTCTGTACTATTGATGAATGTCTTACACGCATTTCCTTTATATAGCTTATCACCTCGTATATAAATATATATATATATGTAACTATTTGCTTAACAATTTATCACGATGCCTTGGAAATCGCGCCTCGAAGCGCAGTCAACGGATCTTCCTATCCGTCTTCGGTTACGCGTTGCAATGCGATGATGTAACCGACACACCCGACACTTTTCCCTCCGTTTCTTGACACGCTCGTATCGGCAATCAACATAATTTAGTCTGTCGCACCGGTTGACACGTAATTTTCATCCTTGTTTTACCGCAATTATGTAACAACGATTGCATCAACATTAAATTAAAAATTGTTCCTTTTATGCGTCTCATAATGCGATTGTGAGGTCGCAGTGCATACATTACATTCGCGATTTATTACATGCATACACTCTAAAAGAATGATGGTGTCTATACAAGTTGCACTCCATGATGGGGTTTATATGCACTCAGAGAAAAAAGTTATATCAGCAACTCAATTTGTGAACAAATTGCACCTCAACTAAATATTACAAAGTTAATAAATTACGTAAACTAAGAAAGTACAGTATTTACCACATGTAGTAAAATTGTTGGATAAACTGAAGAAAAATAGTGATGCAAACTGAGAGAAAAAATTGTAGTGGTGGCAACTATAAGGTGACAACCATAAAAATCTTGTTAATAGAATTATAATATATAATTAAGTAAACTATATTATAGCTATTGCAATTAAGTTAATGGTTAAGAGAACTAATAAAAATAGTTGTAATATACTACATAACATAGTAATTACAACTATTTTTTATAGTGTAGGTGACGAAAAAATTAAACCGACTAAGAATCGAACTCGAAATCTATTCTCGTTCGCATTCCTAGTACTTAGGTTTCTACACCACTGTGCCACTGTTATCGTAGTTATTTCAGTCGTAAACTTAATCGATCATACGTAAAGTGAAAGTATATAATTGTCACAACTTATTTGTAGTAAAGTCTATTCAGCTATGTAATTATAGTCGAGGTGCTATTCGCTGTAAACTAATAGTTGCACAAATATTGCTGCCGTGCTGACACAAACTATTGAACTTTTAGTTGCAATAACTATAAAATAACTGTGTACATGCATCAATAGTTGCAATAACTATTTTACAGTTATTGCAACTATTAATACATGTACACAGTTCAATAAACTATTTCATAGTTTACTGAACTATGTATGTACAGCAATTTTAGACATAAAACTTGTATAGTTGTCACTTTGAAAGTTGCCACTATGAATTCTCTTCTCTGAGTGTAAACATTTTGACGTTATCGTAATTTGTTCTTGGTCGTTAAATCCATACCACTTCACACCCATGTTTTTTAGAGCGTATCACCGATACTCAGTTATAATAACCAATGGTAATAATTACTCAGTCTTAATAAATCTCTCGTTCTCTCGTGTACAAGGTATCTCAAGCCGTTCATTAACGCATTGCGACTGACAATACCTTTCGTTCTACTTCCGTATCCCGATGTAGAATTCCTGGATACTCCTCCTTATACCGCACGGACCTCGTAACAATAGTCCTAGGAACTTGGCGATCGGCTTTATTGTTGAACAACAGACTGCACAGACACGCGGCATGTGCAAATATATATAGATATATGGATCTAAAGTTTCTTTCACAACGACACGAATTTCTATTTCAGATCAGTTAAAAATAATTGTGTTATGTATAAGAGTACACAACACTTTTGCGTGTGTTACAGTCCTTATGTTACTTTACATTGGTTTCGAGATGTGCTGAATTGTACGCGCCACAGTTATTATTATTATCTCTTAAATCTCACGGCACGAGCATATTATTTACTCGACCTGAATATCTCCATCTATCAAAATGTCCACCTTTCTATTTGAAGTCTTTAAAAACGGTACTATTTACACTGACAATATGTACACCCAACTTCCCGCGCTCGCTTGGCGTGAGGACACCTTAAATCTCCACTGCGGTATTATAATGAGAAGATCTGGCGGCGAGAACCGGCCGGCACTCCATTTGTCGTCGTTTGTTTGGCGAAAAGACGGGTCCTTTGTAAACGCAACATCTGCCACGATGACGTTATGTACGTCAAGTCTTCTTATTTTGCGGCGCCTATTTTTACGCTTTTATCCTGCTAAGAGTTTTTATATTGGCGAATAAAATTCCTTCATGGGGGTAAAAAACCGCACAGTCTAAGCGACTCATGCGAGCGCAGATTAGCCACGATGGAGGATTTTAATTTTCTTCGTTAACATATGATAATCGGTACACACACGAAGTCAATCAATAGTCCTTTCGCACTTTGCACCGTCCACGTGGCTTCAAAGAAGTAGATATTCTGAACCCGTGACGTCCAAAACGTAAATGCGCGACATTCCTGGCGGACGCGTCTCGTTAAAATTTCAACAACAGTTGAACAGTTATCGAGCGAATGCAAGAATAATATGTCTGGAGAGGTTGTTAAGCGATCGATCGAATTTTTCATTAGATAAGTATGAGAAGTGTCTTACTTAGTCTAGCCACATCATCATTTTGCGTCCGGGCAAAATTCTTATAAAATTTCTTTTCCCGTATTATCATCTTTAAATCATACGAGTTGATCGATGTAAATAGTATCCATTTATTGGACGGTAAAAATTAATTCGTAACACGTGCAGCAAAAATTGTTCCTTTGTTCCCACTTTGCCCGATTATTATAAAAGAATTGTGCTCAAATTTTATACAGATACTCACACGTAATAATTAAAGCAACCAAAATATGCCCTAACGTATTTTTACATGAAAACATTAATTTAATAATTATAAAATATGCATAAATATATATAATTATTAGGCCAATCAAAATATACTCTAATATATTTTCACTGGTCTACACTGAGAAAAAGTCACTAAATTTTAATAAACATTTGCTTGAATACTTGCAATGAAATATTTGCTTACGGTACGTAAATGCTTACTCAATAACAAAATGCTAATTAAATTATATTAGTGATTCTTGTACTAAATAAATATTTATTTACACTCAGTGACTATTTCGTTGCAAGCATTCAAATAAACGTTTATTAAAATTTAGTAATTTTTTCTCCGTGTAGTAATAATAACGAAACAATCTATGAAATTTTTGGTAAAGCTTTGAGATGTGACATCTACAGTTTTATAAGTTATAAGTTAGTTTTTTCTTAATCGTCCAATCGATATTACGCGGCATTACATTTTCATCGAGAAAAGAGAACGATAGAGAGAAAAAAGAGAGAGAAAGATGGACAATTTGATATGATCGAGCATTTAACTTAGCAAAAAAAAAAGATAATAAATAACTTAATACACATTAGGTATGTACGTTTCACGCGAGTAGTCAAGGTTTACGACCAAACTCGAATTATTAAATTATTCGATTTATGAGCTAAAATATGCACAGATCCAATATTGTCGTAGATATCAATTTGATGTTGAGAAACATTGTTAGTGTTATATCTTATAAATATATATATAAATGCTGCACATTTAATGGCATACCGACGTTTCTGACACACTTGAGATATATCACGTATAAGTATATTAAAAGGGAGTATTGATTCGACAATAATAACTTGTAAAGATCATATTTCTCGGAGGAGTAATATTCTTCGCTCCAACTTCCCTCTAATTTGTCTCTTCTAATAGCACATCCACTTAAGATATTTCACCTAGAAATATTCTCCTACGAATATTGCGACCGGACGATGTCAAGCGACGCGGGAGGATCTTTCAAGATACAAAACGATTTCTTGCGAGAGAAAGGAGCTGTGTTTTCCCCCTTGCGTCGCTTTTGTAGGACAAGGTTACATAAGCGAAAAGGACTACGGCACGGAGGTTTTTGACCCGGTTTCACGGAACCTTAGGTTTATCACCAATCACAGCATTAGTTCTAATGCTGCGATTGGTGATAAAAGTGATTGAAGTGATCCACGTGCTCTTGGAGCATGCGACGCGAACAAACCTCCTGATTTACATCCATCACACTTCGTCCCCATACATCCGAATTTATGCGGCGAAACCTATTATTAATGGATAGTGACTGACAGAAATTTGCTACGAATCATTATCTGAATTTAAATATGAAATAAATTATTTTCTATTTTCTCTCTATTACACATTTGATTGTCTCTATGTGAAATAATAAAAGAAATTGGTATTCAAAAATAATACCCAAATTTTGACAACGAAATCGTGTTCAGCAAGCAATGATACATTAAAAACAACTACAACAGAAAAGTTTTATGACCCAAAATTTGTGGTGGACCTATGTAATTAATGACGGACAACTATGCGCTCGAAGTGTTTGATTAATAAAAAACTTATCATTATAAACAAAAGTTGATGTCAAATTATACTGTTACACGGTAAAAAAACATTTTGTATTTGTCCTTATGAAAATTTTTGTGCAAAATTTTGAAGATACGCGAATGTTAATTTAACATAATTTTGTTATTTTAATATTTCAAGTCGATAGTCAATATGTTTTGTGTTAAAATAACAATTTATGAGTAAATAAACAAATAATTAAAACTGAAAAATAAAATACTTTCAAGAGATAAATTCTAAGATAAATAAAATGTATATGTTAATTTAATATAAATATTTTTAGTGAAGAAAATATGCATTTATAATTTATACTTCCAAATTATACTGAAAACTTTTAGTATAATGATTAATCTATTGCTAATAAATTTGTTATATATGGATAGTTATGTCACGTAAATATCTACAATATTTATTATATAAAACAAAATAATATTTCATAACTTTTTCCTTTCCCTTATCAAAGTGTTACAATTTTTGTTTTAATAATTTATATAATACGAGTATTTATGTTACTTTTTAACATATTCATTTTACATCAAATTAATACAAACATTGAGGTAGAGCGTTTGGAATATATGAGATGTATTAGACTTGATACAAAATTTTTTACTTTGTGTCGCTTTAAACCAAGTTTGATTAATAAAAAACTGATGAGTAAAAGTTGGTATCATATTGTATCGTAAATAATTGATATCAAATTGCAATTACTAAGAACTGAAGTAATAATCGATTCGAAACAATCTCGGTGAAACTTTTCGTCTTTTGCCAACCATAGGTAGCGAAAATTTGAAAAAAAAAGAAAAAAAATCAGTATTCCTCCTTAAGGATATTCAGAAAGAAAACTGCCGCTATACGCTACAATACACTTTGCACAGCGTGCATGCGTGCACGTTGTGTCACGTTCCATGTGTGCATGCACGTGGTGCACTGCTCCGGGCGACATTTCGCTTCTTGGATAGAAAGAAACAGGTCGCGCGTTCCTTTTGTAACCGCCGACAAGAGCGGCTCCATAAAACCTCCTCTCGTGGAAAATTCCACGGGCAAAAGCAGAATGAAAAAGAGCCTCCCGAGGCCTATCCTCTCTTTCTCTCCTCGACTGTTCTCTCTCGCAGCCTCTGTAACTGCTCGGTTATTTTTTTATCGAGAGAAATCAATTCTTCGAATCGATCCGAGATTGTATTGTATAAGTCAAAAATTTAGAACGTTTCGATCAATCACTCTGATCGTATTATTGGCGTGCAATCTTCGTCCCGTGTTAGTCTCCCATTAAATTTTTTTCACAGTTGGTAGATTGAAAACAAATTTCTGAGATATTAATGAGTTACAAAAAAATAATGCTAATTCCATTCTATTAATTCTGATGGAACGTTATGGCAGACACAAACATTCTCTCTCTTTCTCTCTCTCTCTCTCTCTCTCTCTCTTCATAATAATATCATATCGACGATGACTCGTTATAGCGATAGCACTTAATTGATGCAATTAACATGCCGCATTTCAAATAATCGTCACAATTATTACGCGCGCGACATCGAATTATTTCATTGCGCCTTTCTTTTTAATCATCCACGCCTCAACTCCCCTCAATCGTTCTTGTTATTAAAAAAATATTACATCACACACTACATTTCGTCTTGAGTACAAAGTTAACAAATTGTCTAGCTTAGAAAAAAATGGAAAAAAGTCTACATTACTTTATTTATATATATCTTTCAACAAAGTTTTTTTTAACATTGCCACTTCAAAGCAATAAACAAAATTTAAGTAATAAAAATTAATTTGTCATTTAAAAATATTTTCTTCATAATAGTGATGTGGAAAAAATTAAAAAAGAACTGTTTACACACTGAAAATAAAAAATTAATATAATTTTAAAAAATGTAAAACGTATGACAAGTAATTCGACTTAAAAGAAATGTAAATTAATGCGGCTGAAAAAGTACAAAAGTCCGAAACGTCCTGCCAATTTTGTGATCTTGACTGTAAGAATAAAGTAAATTATAATTCGCACAACCAAAAAATAGCTCGTTCACGGCCTTAAATTACTCATTGTTTAAAAAATGTGTTTACAGTTAGAATGTTTACTTTTTCTTTTTTTTTTAGTATATTTTCTTTAATTTTAATAAGCTCTGTGTTTGTATATGACTGTGAACGCGGTTGTTTCATCTTATTATTAGTAAATTTTTTTTCTCAGTGTAATAATGATTTAAATGACAAGCGTCATTGCCACATTTTCTTCATTATGACGTCATGTTTAAAGAGAGTATATTTCATAAACATTTCGTACTTTTATACGAAAATAATTACTTAAAATTTTTCTTCTCATAAGACTCAATTCTATTTTAGAAAATTATTTAAAGAACACTGCACGTTTAAAAAAAATGTATTTAATTCAAAAATGCCTATATATTAATTATAAACTTATTCTAAAATTTAATCAAGTTGTTTATATTACGTGAAAAAGTTAGAGCATCTTTTTAGAACTTATTTCGTGTAAACAATTAGCGTTATAAAAGTTTTTATCTACTTTCCCATTTCAAAAATATTTATTACAAATAGAACTATATAATTTCGCGCTTTGCGATAATGAGCGTGCAATGCACGCTCTTTTTACGAGGACGTTCGTTATGTTTCTTTTTGGAATCGTACAATTAGATCAGCGAAATTCCGTATGGGGAGCAAGGACATGGTACCTCCATGGTGCTCAACGCTTCACCGAGACGGTGATTCATCGTCACGAGACGTCGCGTGCATGATTAAGCTCATTGAAAGCGAGATCGCCTCGTGACTTCGATGATCGGACGCGCGGACTTCGATAATCGTCGCGCGAACGACGATCATGTGCGAATGACGATGATGACGATAACTACAATGAGTTCCAACCGCCGTGTGGATCTCTGACAGATTTTATTTACATACGACTCAGCTGGAAGTCATAATCGAAAGTCGTTGAAATTACAAAGCGAGCTTCAAATGTCGCAAACGTCGCTTGCAGCTTATGCATTGTGTGGCGACTGTTTATCGTCTCTTGATAAATCATTTTTATCACGGGCAAAAAAAAAGCAAGATGGACTGTATAAACATTTCATATTAAAAATATGGTTAATAAAAGCTCCGCCACACGAATATCAACCGTGCGGCGAATATAAAAAAGACCAGAGCCATTAACGACCAATTTAAAGATGACATCAAACTTGTTTAACGGACTTGGTTGAAAAAATTATGTAGCTATAATAATTTGTGGGATGAGAAAGAAGAGACTCTTCGCGTGTAATAAAATGAGCTCTGAATTCTCTTTTTATAATAATGAATGAACAAAGGTCAAAACGAGCTAAATTGTTTTTTTCCATTACAATAATTAATTCCTAGTATTGAAACATACTTTTAACGGAACGTTTCGACCTCACTTGGTCTTCATCAGCCGTCTACATAATTACAAAAAAATTTTCCCTACATGCTGTATCACTGTGATTAAACAATTACTCTTTTAATCGTACTCATTCATGATCACGCAAAAAATATAAACTTTGAAAAAATAATAAATAATAATCTTTTTTACATCTGTTTTGTAATTTTTAGAAATAATTATTAACATATATATAATAATATTTATTATTATTAACATTTTATTACTGTTATTGATTTATTTTAAATTACTACGTAATTATTTTTTTAAAGATCGTAAACTCTAAGTTATTTAAATATTATTTATCAAAGCCTGATGTGAATAGATAATATTACAATTCTTCAGGTCTAAAAATTACAGGGTACAGTCTACTCAGTACACGTATAAATCATTAGTAAATTAGTAATATGACTTGCACTTTCTATTTTTTGCGACTCTCTTTTTTTCTGCATCTTTTATGAAGTTATCTTCAAAAATAACTAGAAAGAAGTCGCCGATATAGGTCTTCTAAAGCGACGCCGTCTTATTTCTCTAATTAAAAAAATTAAACATCACACTTTATTAATATTGATAAAAAATGATCTAATTTGATAATTACAAAAAAACCCATAATTAAAGATAGAAATCAGTTAAAAAGATAAAAGTTAAAAAATTAGCAACTTTTAATTTACCACAGTTTATTTTAAATGAATTTATTTTTATTTTAACCAATTATTAAATATTAATACACATAAACTTTAATTTATTAACTTTTTTCTAAGTTTCATAAAAATTTATTTAAATAATAAAAAAAAATATATATCGCTATAAAAAATAAAATTACTTTCATATAAAAATTTACAAATAGAATATCAAATTTATTTGATTCACATTGTAATTATCTTATTTAATTTAATTTTTAAAAATTATAACATCTTAATTTAATTGAACTATAAGAGGGGATTTATTTTTAAAATTTTACAATTTTTCTTTAAATAAGATTCATTATAATTTATTGAATTTCTTGTTTCGAAATATAACATTGTTTTAGAACTATATTGGTTTCTCACCCTCTACAGTAAATCATTCTTTTTAATTTACTTAATTACTAATTTACTAATGGTTAATGCATCTGCTAAGTAGACTGTAGCATGTAATTTTTAAACAAGAAATGCAGGAGTTGCAATATTACATAGTCATATTAAGCTTTATGACAAATAATTTTAAATAACTTAAAGATTACGATTTAAAAAAAATAATTATGTAATAATTTAATACTTAAGCAAACGCGTAATTTTTTATGAGATAAACAATCGCGTACGGGTCAATTTAACCTACACTTTTAATTTAGGAAAACTCAGAGAGAACTCACGAGATTTAACAAATCAAGAGGGAGGACTAATGCGAGTCAAACACTGTTGTTAGCGTGTATAAAAACTTTGAATTTAATTATATTTTACATATAAATAAAGTTTTTTGTTTTTATTTATAAGTAATTATAAAACTAACACATATTTTCAACATGAGATTTACAAGCAATAGAAATAGAAAAACTTATATTTTTCAAAATATTCTTTTATGTAGCATTTTAACTGATAAATTCATAGCTTTCAAGTTAATTGATAATGCTATCGCTTAAAATGATCAAATAAATTTCAATTATTGCACTTCAAAGTAAAAGTATAAACACACACATAATATATGAGTATTATCAAATAACTTGATTGTTATTAAAATCAATAATAATTTGAAAAGTACTATCCTTGTAAATATATACTTGCATCGTTGTATATTAATTTTTTAAAGCATATTATTACATATAAAAATGTTTATTATTTTCAATTAAAAAAAAATTGAAAACATTAATAAACATTTTTATTATTAAAAAATAATTAATAATACAATAGCAATTATTATTTGTTTCTTAAAAATAAAATTTGTTTCTTAAAAATAAAAATTATTAATTTATAAAATAAAATATATGTTTATACTTATAAAATAAACTAAAAAAAAACTGAAAACTAAAGATAAACTTAAGCAATACATCAAATTGCACAGAACGTTAAGTATGGTCGTCTGAGGATCAAATTGACCCAAGAAATAAAATTGCTATTTATAGCTAAAACATTCGAGCGTTATTGTTGCTATGTGAATCAAGTCAAGACTAATAATACGGTGTAAAAAGAAAATACTGAGAGAAGTTAATAAAACGGTTAGTCACAAACAAAAACGAAAGGAAAAAACATTTGTGTGCCTAAGTCAATTTGATCGCCAGGCGGCCATTTAAAGATTAAAATAAATAAATAAACAACAATAATAATAATAATAATTATGTTAGTAATTACTTTGTATTATTTATGTTAGCAATTATTTCTATTTCTATTTGTAATTTATCATCTGTGAATTAAAAGAGAAATAAAAAAAGGGATTCAGAGTCAATTTTATTACACGCGAAGGTGAAGTTTCGGTTATAATTCAGTAAAGTAACAATCACATGGGGTCAAAATAACTCTACCTTTGTAGGATTTCCGCGCCCAAACTGTTGATTAAGTAAAAAAAATTACTGAATATTTTTCAAATAGTGTAAATCAATTTCATGTTATGTTAAATTTTAATTCCAACATAACAAATTACTGAAAAAATTCCTGAATTAAAAGAAATAACGTATAGAAAGTTTAGCCGAAACTTTTGTTGAGGTCATAAAGATCACCAGTGATCATTAAGGGTTAAAAATATACAAGCCAAAGACTTGTACAAGAAGTTTTTAGGTTCACTGAATTTAAATTTGATATCAAAAATTCAAAATTCAAAATGGCAAATATGGCGGCTTGACAATCGAAAAAAAAATCAATTTTCGTAAATGTCGTTGAATTCAAATAGATATATGTATATGTACAACAAGAAATCCATTTGGTTTAATAAAATAAAATTTAATTAAATCAACTAAATTTCTTGTTCAAATATGGACAAACATAGGGTAAGCTTGCCGATATCGCACCGGCTCCTAAATCGCACCACCTTGCGTATAAATTCAACTACAGTACTTGTACACTCTTTGCAGGATTATGTGGTAACTACATAACATTATCATTATCCTCTGTTAAACTCAACACGTTAAGAACAATAGAAATTTTGTGATTAATATTTTTAGAAAAATGGTAACTTTGTTGCTATTTTTCAACACATTTTGTAGCTCAATTGCAAAAAAGGTAAAATAAATAATCAAAATTTCAATAATTTGTAATGATCACAATATTATTAAATTTAAATTAGCAAAGTTCAAATAACTTTGTACTCTTATTTGTAAAATAAACAAAGTTTTACAAAATGCTTTAGTCTCTTAAATCGCACCATTACTTTGATCGTGGTTATATATATAAAATCAAATATAATAATCAAACAAGCATACATTGTACCCATGTTGCCATAATGTAACAATGTTATTACAATATTATTAAAAAATTATCGATGTGATGAACTGACTGAAATTATATTTAGTTTACGGTATTTATCTCCAACATTAATAAAGTTATGCTTATCTAACGCATTTTTGCGCGAGAAGAAAGAATCTAGCAGAAAAAGTGTCGTTTTACTCTAGGAAGAGTAATCAGGGTGTCCACTCAAAATTTATAAATCAATTCCATGAAAATCCAGGCTTTTCCAGGAATTTTTATTAAAATTCCAGGTAAGATAAGAGAATTTTTGAATATAGCTTTGAAATAAATTGATTTTATTTCACACTTTTTAACATACTTTTTAACATACTTTAAATATGTATTATATAATCACAAAAAATATGTAACATAAATCTCTTTCAGACCAAAATAGTTCAAAAACTATATAAACATAAACTTATTAAAAATTGTAATAACAAACGTAACATATCTAATAAAACAAATAATATTTATATATAATTAAATAATTGAATATTTAGTAAGCACAAAGTAGTTACATACATATAAACATATATCTATGTTTTTAAAGTTTCAATTTGTTTTTTAAGTGCATTTGCTTCTTTCTGAGCATTTTCTAGAATTTTTAAACGTTTGTTCTCCAATTCTGTTACTTCTAAAGTTTTTTTCCTTTTCATAGACGCTTCTTGTTCTACAACAGATGCTTGCTGTCGACGTCGATTAAGATCTTCTATGTAACGGAAATGAGCATTTCGAACAATAAGCAAAAGAGCTTTAGGTATTTGTAAAACATCAATACCTTCATGTAATACGGCATCATGTATTTGACGACGCACAACTATGGATTCTTCCCGCATATTTTTAAAGATATTCAGCATTTACTGAAAAACCTCGTTCTACATTTGCATTGCCATGTGAAAGGCAACAAATCATTTTTATTACATTCATGAATTCCTTAAAATCTTGGCCTACAATATTTCGCCAAAAGTGATCTAAGCGTTTTTCATTACGATTATAAGATTTCATGGTATCCATGACGTACAGTCGCGATGTAAGGTCTCAAAACTGTCGAATTACGATATCAGCTATTGATCCAGCTAAACGATTGTTTTCATTAATACTACATAAATTGTGTAAACGTCTCTTGGCTAAATTTAAATTTGAAGTTATGAGACTTGGATCTAAGCAAGTAACAGCTTTTGTCAAAGCTATATGTTAACAGAGATCGTGTCATTAATTTAGAAACAAATTTCTGGAGACACTTCTTACAATCTTGTCGAAATTGAAGAAAATCTACATTCTTAATGTCGACTTTTTTTATTGCTTTTAGAGTATCAAATCCTAATATAATATTTTTTACTGAAAGTAGATTTTCCTGTGTCTGAACATCTTTTAATGAGATTGATGACATATTGTCTATTATTTCGGGTTTCATTAAACGTTCTAATACGTTTTTCAACATTAAACAAAGAGCACTATGTAAAAAAGGAACCAAAGGTGCGTTTGACTGGAATTCCCTTAAAAAAGGTTCTGTATCGGAAGCAAGAGATTTGAAGAAAGCAAGCTTTGCGCATAATAAAGGATCTTGAATGCATTTTGGAATTATCTTATAACTTTCACATGTTGGTTTAATTTTGTCTCGTTGTAAACCTTCTACAAATTTTTTAATGCATTGTGTAACATCAATTGCTCTTTGAGCTACTGCACAATTTTCCAATTATCTTATGGAACAAAATTTAAGTGGAAAAATATCAGAATCAGAATAATGAATGTATAAAGCTCTACGAACTGACACATCTTTAAAGAGATTATACAATGCTCTCATGTATAAGATAATGTTTCAATCTGTAGCACATATACCGGATTTGAATGTACAATGCAAAGAATGGAGACTGCAACTTCCAATACCAAGTAATTTGTTGTTTGAGAATTCCAATTTATATTATTTTAAAAAAGCCCAATTTACGTTTGGTCCATCCATAGATACTTGCAGCAATTCTTCTGTCAGATTTCCAATACCTTCTTTAAATGCTTCAAAAAGATCCGTTGCTCTTGCATCGAAGAAAACGTGAAGTTAAGTATCGTGTTTCTACTTCTTCTTTTTCTTCATCTTACCAAAATCTTACATTTATATCCATTTGTTGACGTTTTATAACTTTTTCGAGAGATTCGTGAAAGCCAACAGCAATAAAAGTTGCACGGTTTACATTTTCTATTAATTTCTTATTAAAGAAAGGAGCGATGCCGTACATAATAATATATCCAATTTTGGTTCTCATCAGTTGCATTTTTTGAGCAATGTAATTATCCGTAAACATTTTCTTAAGGACACGTACGTCTTTTTCTGAATCACGCAATGATTTGTGGGTCATTACAGTTTCTATGCGCTATAGTACTTCAGCTTTTATAATATCATCTTTCAACAAAAATGTTTCAATACCATGTTGCATCGATTGATTAGGTAAAAATTGATTAGTATAGAAACACGTAGACGAAGATTCACCAATAGAATCAGGAAGATTCAGGATTTACTTGAGCTAAGGAAGAAATAGAAGAAACAGCTGAAGCAGAATCGTCAGCTGTAACTAAAAAAATCTCTTAATGATATGGAATTCAACACATCGGTCAATGTGTTTCTTGCTCTTCATGTGACTTACAAGAACTGACTTTCCCATATTACTCAAAAAAATATTGCAATAACATAAAATGCAGCGAGCATAATTTGGCTTCTCTGTTATAGGCTGTAGCCAGTTTTGAAATTCAAAGTTTTTAAGCCAGATTTCTTGAAATTTTATTAATTTTGACATCATAAAAGTCGTCAATCTGTACATAATAATCAAATAATAACTTTATTATTGAATAAAAATTAACAATGTAGAAGTTTTGATTCTATAATTTAGATCATCTTCAGTACAAAAATTAAAGTGATAGTATTAATAATTACGGTAACTATTACAATTCCTACGACGGGCGCATTCGAGGAAATTATAATAGTCACTGTAATTGTTAATACTGTTAATACTTTAATACTTTAATTTTTGTATTTTTGTTACTGAAAATAATCCAAACCATAGGAACAAAATTTCTACATTGGATAATTATACGGGCCTTACCTCCAATTTTGATAAAATAAAATTTTTTGCTCAAAATGAAAGAAGATGACAAAAATAATTGCTGCTCTGCCCCCCGAAGTGAAACATCAATTGTTAAAGTTGACGAATTTAGGTTAGGAAACCTGTCAGATAAGGTACATATAGCGATATGAAGATGCGCCATGACAACATGCGCATGCTCTATGGTATATGAAAAGTGCGCAAATTTGAAAGACGTATATAATGTAATATTTGTGATTTCAATGAACTAAATTTAAAAAATATAAAAAATTATTTTGTCTAAAAGATATAAAATTTTAGAAGTAAAACTTCAAAAAATTTCAGGACTAATGATCAAATTGATCAAATTTCCAGGAAAATCCAGGATTCCAGGGGGCATAATGTGAAATCCATGACTTTCCATGACTTTACAGGTTTTTCCAGGTAGTGGACACCCTGGTAATATTAACCTGTGGTGCAATTTAGGAGACCAGTTGTCTAAACCGCACTATTTGAAGGCTTAAAAATCGTCATTTAAAAATTTATGACAATACATAAAATACTGAAAAAAATATTGTATATATGAAAGGAGAAATGTTGTACTTCATTATGACGTAAAAAAATTAAAGATATTCTTCATAATTCTTTAGTTATAAGTTTTTATGTGAAAAGTGGTGCGATTTCAGCAACCTTACCCTATGTTCTGGTTAGTGCAACAATTAATTGGAAAATTAAGTATAACATTAACATAAAAATTTGATTTAGTGAATAAAGTTTGTTATTATACAGCTAAATTCTTGGTTGATATCTTATTTACATTTTATTCACTTCACTAAAATTGTGTAGCATTAGATGATTATTTACTTTTTTTTTGTTAAATTAATTAAGAATTTTATTTCCTCATATTAAAATAAATTCTGATTTCGTAACGTCATTACTGTCGTTCAATAATATTCAGATCCAAAAGAAAGAGCTCACTTTAATAGAATGTCTTTTCAAACTCAAATCCGTCTTATTGGGCCCAGTCGTCAATTGATAACGTTTCATGCATATCACACAAAATATTTTCTTAAAAATAAATCACCGAATACTAAATCGTTGACGTTGATCCTAACAAGAAAGAACGTTCTCTCAAAAGGCGCGATTCATTTAACATATCATCACTAACTACGAAATTTTATTGAAATAAACAAATCAAGCAAACAAAAAATTCAATTATCGTACATTTTACTTGTTTTTGGTAACATAATTTTTTGCAAATACAAATATATTACAAATTATTTTATCAAAATAAATGATTTAATAAATTTATTTAAATTAAAAGAATATTTTAAAAGCCTGAATATGTTTCAGACTTTTTCAGATCAAAATAAAGATATTTGGAGTTAAATAAGATCCACTTAACTTATTTTATTTTTTATAAACTCTATGGAGATTTTGAAATAAACTAATTGTAAGTGAGATTAAAAAACCGTTAGGCGGGCGCGGCGCGGCACTGAATGCCGCAAAATTTGTTTTTCTGAAAAATCGTTGGTAATGCAGTTCTTTCCTTCTATTACTGACTTTTTGTATTCATCATTCGACTCAACGATAAGATAGCATAATTGTCACATTTTTTCTTATCAAGCAATTAGCTTTTTATCCACTTTGAAAACATTAAAATACGTTTTGCAGCTCGAAGTGCCGCGCGCGTCCGCTTATGTAAGTAAAATCTTGTTTAAATAAATAATGTTATTAATGTGAAATGTTCATTCCCTACATTTTAATTTGTTTTTACTCCAATTACTGTTTAATATCTCTTTTCCCAGCGCTAATTTTGAACAAATTAGGTTAAAGTTAGTTTATATTGTGTTATAAATAAACAGTCAAAATAAATATTTTAAAGACATCCTGGACAAACCTTTCCTTTTTCTTGTCATAAGCCTCAAATATATTCTAAATCGACAGTAAGTACTTGGATATATAAAGAAAAACAATTTGGATTATTTATAATTATTGTTTTTATTTTTTTAAGGGTTTTAAATAGTCAATTTAACATTATCCAGTAATAGCACTATTATTATTTTTCTACGTTTGATTTTAAATAGATGTGTCTTTATTTTTAAACAATTATCTTATTTTTAGTTTTTTAGTTACGTCTAACCGAATTAATTTCATAAGAGAATAGACACACAATTTTAACATTATATTCAAATTTTAATATTGTATTTTATTATAAATATATTTTACTTGGTTTTATGACGACTTTACAATTTTTTATTCAATTATAAATCTTAAATAATAAATTTGTGATGCGGCACTCAGTGCCGCGCGCGCCCATTAACGTTCGGCCGCGAGGCACGCACACCCAAGGATTAATGTTTATTTCAATTGCTCACAAAAATAAAATTATCCCTCATACAGAACATTTGTAAATAAACAAAAAAATGTTTTGTTTATTTTGGCACTTTTCCTAAATCCAACAAATATTTCTTTTCCAACAAAATAAACCTTTCTTATTTTAACAAATATTTTTCTCTGTGTAAACTTTAAATTATCAGATACAGGAGAAGAGGGTATTATGGCTACTGTCGACAATATGGCTATCCCTATTATCTCCGTTACTAGGTGACGAGAAATACACTCGAGTGTTTTTTTTTTTCTTATTTACCTTTTTATTCGGCTATACACATTTCGAGTTGTATGTACAAAGTTAAAACAATAATATGGAATTTTATTAATATGATTTTTTAAGCAAAAATTTTATATCAAAATATTTCTTCGATAAATCGATTGTCATTCTAGAAAGCGATGTCTAAAAACATTAGAAACATAATTTTATGCTTGTTGCTTAATGTTAAACAGAGATAAAATTGTATTTCTAATAAAATTTCTAATGATATTTCTAAACGCAGAAAAATTCTAAATCAGGCAAATTCTAAATAATGGAAAATTGAAAATATATAATTTTGTAACAAGGTACTGTGTTTCTTTTAAACTAAACTAATCTTTTAAAATTATTTTTATAGATAACCATATTACAACCACTTAATTTTTTCCATCGATTATGCAGTGCATTAGATTTTTATTAATCACGTCCTAAGTAATAAATATTTCATTACTTTGAGCCTAGAATCTGTCAAACAACTTTGATGAATGTAATCGTTCAAGTTTCCATAGGAAATATTAATTATAAACAAAAGTATTCAATAAAATGAAAATGGTTGCCATATTACCCTCTTCTCCTCTATTATTAGATATTACTTTTCAAATTAATCTCAAATTCTCGTCAATGTTAAAAGAATAAGTAATATTACAATAATAAATTTTACGATATAAATAATTAAAATCTCTCTCTCTCTCTCTCTCTCTCTCTCTCTCTCTGATTTATAATTAGGAAAATTTGATTGATTGGCAATAAATAACAAGATTCACATGTAACTTTCATCGAGTTAATTCCTCTTGACTTAACGAGACGAGCTTCGACATAATCGCCAATTAATATTCCGGAATTGACTACTCGCTTGTATTAAAGCCAAATATAACCTATATATCTTGAATATATGATGTATTCGAAATCGCTTCTTGCCAACGACAGGAGAGTGACATGTGCTTCTTGTCTCACCTAATCACCGTCGCGGCATTATGCCATTCCAGCACGAACTAATATAACGCGAATTGCCCCATCAGTCATAACTGTCCCAAGACAAAGTAACAACAACGGACAAGCGTGCATACGGCGAAGTTGTGTAATGTACGAATCCCAGCCTAGAAAACGCGGCAAGCCACTCTCATCAACCCGGTTCGAAAATAGAAGGAACCCCTCCTTCCTCTCCCTATTCTCATGCCTTATCCCGACAATTGCAAGCTGTTTTAATCCCAATCGGTTTCACCATTTCACTCCATTTTCATTTTCTTATTATAGTTTGATGTGAAAACGAGTTCGAGTTTGTCGTTCCTTTCTTGTTCAATTGCTAAATATAAAAAATCCATTTTTTAATTATGTCGTATTTTACTTGCGTAACTCGTCGTTCACAGAATCTTATTAGTCCCTTGGTACACGTAAAAAATAATCCATATTTTTTCTTTTCCTTAAGGCTAAATGTCCACGGGACACGTCAATGCGTTACGCATGGCGAGGTGACCAATCATTCTTTCGCTTTTACGAAAAGAATTAAGAAAACGAAAGATAACGAAAGAATGATTGGCTATCTCGCCACGCGTAACACGTTGGCACGTCCTGTGGACATTCAACCCAAGTATTCGCTGGTGAAAAGTTTTATTAGGATTTTTCACAAAATTTTTCAAAACTTTATATCAATTTTACAAAATTTTTCATATCTTTTTATATTAGCACGAACAAAACGTTGTCATGTAGAGCAAAAAGTCATCATGACCTCAATTTTTTATATGAAATTTTTTATGTGTTTTTTATTGGAACACTTCTGAAATGCTGGAGAAGTCTACACATTTTCCAGAATTCTTTATGTACGTGAATTCTGTAAAATATCCTAAGATTTCTCATTGCATAATTTCATAAGGAACTTATAAAATCTATAGATGTTTCAAATATATTTCTTTTAGAAATTTTCATAAATGTGAGATATGAAAAATTCTTGACATGACGTAAAAAATTTGTTCAGCGAAATTTATGAGTTTTTGAAAAAAGAGAAAAACAAATATTAATCTTATTATTAGTTAGTTTTATTATTTTCTTCTATTTTGTACAAGCCATACAGCCTTGCTATCTGTTCATATTTATCGCGGTGGCCGATAAATTTCCGTTGCTTCACGCACATTCTAAACCACGCCGGTGCAGGTTTCGGAGAATGAATATCTTGCTCGACGATTCTCGCGCAAACAATCGAGAATTTTTTTTTTCACGCGATACAAAAAATCTTCTTCGTTCCCGACAACCGATTGCATAACACAAAAAACCGTGTTTGATGATCGTGTTGCCAATATGGCAAACGCGTACCAGGGACAAGCAGGCTAGAGTAACATTTAAAGTTTTACGATCTTTTCATTGTAATATAAAAACTAAAAATTTTTGAAAATAAATTTATGATTAATGTACAAGTATTCTCTTGAATTTTTTTCAAATTTATGACCGTATAATTTTCTTGAAATAAATTCCTAAAATCTCAGTCCGTCGTCATCGATCTTTCAATGAAGTTTTGTAATTATATATGTATAGTATTCATTCACACTTTATTTATAATCTATATATATTAAAGAAGTGCACGATTAAAACAACTATAAATATTGGCACTAAAAATGAATATGAATTATAGTAGAGGAGAAAGTGTTATGATCTCATCTATTTATATTTTACTCAATAACTTTATTAATAATCAATATTTTATATTGAAACTTAACGACTATATTCATCAAAGTGTTGTTTAATAGATTCTGGACTCTAAGTTATGAAATATTTATTACTGAAGATGCAATTTATAAAAATGTGACGATACTATAATATACAGGTTTTTGGAAAAATGTGGAATCACTTTAAATCCTTTAATATTTCGGAAACTAAACATTTCCAAAAAAAATTATTTCAGATAAAAGTTGCAAGGTTTAAAATAAAGTGAAGTCAAGGTCATGCCAATTTTTTTAAATTATTTCAAATACTTTCCGAGTTATAAGGCTTGAAATGAACAGTAATAATTTTCAAGTCTCATAATTCGGAAAGTATTTAATGAAAAATAACTTCATTATAGTGTTTTGAAAAACTCTTGACATCAGCTATTAGATTTTTGAATAAAAAATAGGTTATTTTATTTAAAAAAATCGATATGATATTGACCTTGGTCACTCATGGTCAAACTGATAAGATCAGTAAATAGATATTTTTAAACCCTAAAACTTTTGTCTGAAACATTTTTATCGATAATGCTTAGTTTTCGAAATATTGAAAGGTTTCCATACTTTTCAAACACCTAATAGAAGAAGAACATGGATGATAATGGCCACCTCAAAAATCAATTTAAAAAATTGGTTTTGTTTAAAAACACAATATTTTGTTACAAAAACAAAATTGTATAATTTTCAAAAATAAATTATTTAAAAAAGCTACAATATATAAACGCAAAATTTAAATAAGAGCTGACTTACTTCAATCAGAAAATAGATCATAGATAAAGTGCCAAAAGGGCAACACAAAACAAACTTTTAGATTTATAATTATAGAACAAAAACAAAATATTACAAAATGGATATATTTACATATAATCTTACTGTCGACATTATAAAATCCCAGGTAGAACACAAAGTTATCATGACATCAAAATAACTACAAAATGATTATTAAAAGTCACGTTTTAATCAATCACGATTCATTTAAATGTCATTGTGACGTTACTATTGCCGATATTCATAGTCGATTCTTATTTCAAAATCGTCTTAAATAGCGTCTTCAGATGCTAATACAGTTTTCTGATTGGTTGATGGCATCTTAAGGTGATACTTAAAACGATCTTAAATATACGAATCGACTATGAATACCGGCCTATAACTCGTGGTTTTGCTCGAGTATGGTTCGTATCACGCAAATTGTAGACTAGTAGAAGTTAAATACGTGCAGAAACATCACGTGGATGCATCAAGTTGCATTCGAGTACATTTTATCCTTGTTAACATTCGGTAAACAAAGATAAAATATCTTTAATATTTTTAAACACAGTCCTCTAAAATGATAAACGATGTATCGAAGAAATATTTCAGTATGAAAATCTCGATAATAGCCATATTAACGAACATACTTAGGTGATCATATTAATAAAATGCCATGCTATTGAATAATTTTGTTTAACTCGAAATGTGAATAGTTGAATAAAAAGTTAAATAACAAAAAAAAACACTCGATTGTACATACATTAGAGTGATAATACGCTCAAGTTTGAAAACAACGAGCAAATACGCAGGTAATTAAGTGTTAAAATGTACTTTAAAAAAAATTTAGAAGTGTTCAAAAGTAAAAATGCTTTATAATAATTGTTAGCTATTGTGTATTGACATATGAGCGCCACTAAAAAAATGGCTTGCTACTAATTGAATAATTTCTTAAACTCTTAAATAATTGTTAAAATTCATCACCTAATAACGCAAATAATGGGATAATATAGTCATAATGTCCATAGTAGCCATAATACCCTCTTCTCTATAAATAACTATAAATTATTAATATATCAAGTGTACTAATAATTTATACGGCAATTTACTGTGGTACATTTACTAGGGTAAAGCTATATGATCCAATATTTACACCAAGAATAAAAATAATTGTAATTATCATAATTTAACTATAATTTATAGTCATTTTCGGTGTCAACTATAAATTTGTAATTTATTTTATTTAAAAAATAAAATAAAAATATTTGTAAATATTATTTAACTATAATTTATAATTCTTTTTACGATGCAAACTATTTATAGTTGTTTTAACTATACAAATTATAACTATTAATTATTACTTTATGAATAATGAGCGGATATTTAAATAGCTATATTCACTATAATTATGATCAAATTGATTATATTCTTCGTTCTTAGTCTCTTATTAAAAGTGTGGTAATACCTAATATTTTTGTGATGTACATTTTTTACAATTTACATAAATATACGGGACTTACAGTTTAAACACCAGTTCCGAACGACCTAATTAAAGTTTTGATGGCAAGATACTGTCAGTGATTTGCATTGCTTTCTGAGAAGTAGCAATCGAGTGAAATCAAACGTTTCTGTACAAATGTTAAATCCGAGTCTTCAATACAGAGAGCAGACCCACAACTCCCAGCAAACAAAAATAAATTCAAATGAAATGAAAATTGAAATTCACTTTAATTTATCTGATTGTGAATTCGCGCTTTAGAGTCCCGAAGTATTTTTGGATTCAAATGAACTCAAAGAGATTGAAATACAAGATGCGTTATTCATCATTTTGAATTGAAATGGATTCATGTCTCCATTATATTATTTTTGGATTCAAATAAATTCGAAAAAACTAAAGCGCGAATTCAAAAATGTGAAAATAAATTCATTTCTATCCATTTCAATATATTTTTGCTTGCTGGGCTGTTATGCCGTGATTGCTACTTTCTATTATATGTATATAAAAATGTTTATTTTTATAGTCTATATCTTAATTTTTTATTAGGATTATCCCGATATTTACGTCACAAAAATCAGAAAAGATAAAAGAAGCGACAGTAATTTACACGCGACCACTTTGTTATATAGCTTCCATCCATGGTAAAAAATAGATAGTATTCGATAGAAAAAATCCTGTCGTTTTAAATATGGACTTTGATTCGTAAATTTACAAATGTGAATCGTTTTGTATCATTTTCTCTTATTTTCTATCAGAAATTTATAAAAATGTATTTTGCTTTAAGTTCTTGACTGTGATGACTGATTTGTTTAAGGCCATAGCACACAAAAAACTTAAGCTGTAAAACTTGGGCAGTAAACGAATCAGCCAATCACAGTCGAGAGAATGTAAGGCCATAACATGATTAAGCAATGACAAATCTAACATGTTGATTTTCTTACTGGTTCAGTTTTTCTGTGTGCCATGGCCCTTAGAGCTACCGCACACACTTTACGTAACCGTAAGACTTTTATCAATTACAGTCGACAATTGTCAAAAATGTAAGATCATTATTTTTAAACTCTGTTTTAATTATTACGGATATGGAAAGTGTATGCAGCAACCCCTTAATGGGTTTAATGTCATGATACAGACGCTTTGTAATTAACAGACAGAATTTGCGCTTGTACTCGTATAGAGCATTCAAAGTACATATCTGCACATATTGACCTTTTTAATATTGCATTATTATTATTATTTTGTGTGTGTGTGTGTGTGTGTGTGTGTGTGTGTGTGTGTGTGTGTATCGTTTTAGTTTACAAAGTGACTTTTCTCTACTTTCCTATAAGCGTTACAATATTCCTAGAATATTAGAGAAAAAGAGAAGGTTGTGGAATACCATTTTGTTTTTTGACAATAATTCAGTAAATATTAATGCGACACAATTCAACACTAGTTTATTAGCCATAGAGTTCTACCAATCATCCTATACTATAGATAGAAATTCGTCGAGTATATAGAACAAACGTAATTTACAATTTAGAAGAGAGAAAAAAGGATACGCTTATGGAATAGCAGGGGATTCGTAAAATATTAACAAATATAACCCATATACATATAAAAAATATTTTTCAAATAGTCCTTATTACATTATATTTAATATAATATATTTCTTATATCTATTTAATTATTATAAATATTATATTATAAATAATTTATTATAAACATGCTCCCAGAAGGCTAATAAGAGTCAAGGCACAGTTACAAAGGCGCAACAACTAGTTAAAACTATCTTTTTTTTATTGGATAAAAAATCACGAACATTTTAACTCTCTTTGGAGTCATTCTCCAGCGTACAGTCGTGTTCATTATACGAAGGTCATTCAATAAGTAAAGAGACAAATGCTCTTATTTTAAAACTGTTCAATGAAGATCTACCATTTTTTCAGTGGTATTGGTTGGCAATCTTGGGATGAGCTCTGACCAGTAGTTCGATTATTTTATGTCAACATAACCTAAAAATCTTCAGTTCAACATAGCAAGTCCACTAGAAGATTGCACCTTAGAAGAGCAGCGCTCTATCATCTTAGATTTTTAGTCGTAGAAAATGTACGTCCAACTGAAATGCTTTCTATTTCTTAAACTAAGTCTATCGATCCTCGATTCCAACGAGGAACCAGAAACTTTGACTAGATGTCCACTTCGTGGTTTGTCACCCACATTTGTTCGGCTACTTTTATATGTGTGTGTGTGTGTGTGTGTGTGTGTGTGCGTGTGCGTGTGCGTGTGCGTGTGCGTGTGTGTGTGTGTGTGTACATACACACATACACACATACATATATACTTATTTATTTATAATTATAATTATTTTTAATAATATATTATTTATAGTAAATAAATAGATAGAAAAAATATTACATTGTATTAAATATAACGTATTACAAACTATTTTAAAAATATTTCTTCCATTATATATTTTTCAATATGTTTCTATATATTTAAATATTGTATTATAATGATTTTTGTATTATTCCAAAATCTTTATAAAATATTTCTATAAAATTTACATTACATATTCCTTGAAAACACATAATAAAAATGGAAAAAAAAGTTAGGACAACATCACACCCTATTCCCAAGCAGTCACCCATCCAAGCACTAACCATGCCCAACGCTGCTTGACTTCAATAATCAAACGAGAACTGGTAAGTTAAACTTTTTTTTTTTTAGTGTTTATTGAAAATTTTGAACAGTATTATATGGTGCATATTCCAATAAACAAGAATCTTCTTATTGACAGTTAGTCTTAATCTAGGTTGAACAGCCTAAAAAGACTCTCGCGGCCGTATACCGTATTCACTTATATGTTAATTGGTTGATCGTGAATTATCAGATAATTTTATATCTAATTAATATCGCAGACATCGTTTTCTGGTGAAAAAATAACGTAAAAATACCGGCTGTTTTTATAGTTTTGATGTATAAAAATAAATAGGGATTAAAATTCTAAAACTTAAACAAAAATAACTATGCTAAGAAACAATTAGAAACGGATAACACTGAAGTAATACATATGTAGGATTATTTTATACTAATAAAGGAAATCGGTGGGGTTACAATCCTTCTTCTATTTTTGTAAGACCTGTCTTCGGTGCTCTGAAACCGAATTGGGGACAAGGACTACTTTTTTGATGTATAAAAATCATGTTTTAACCTAATACGATTACGCCACATGCTATTGCTTATAACGAAAGAAATTGACGCTTTATATCTGACGAATTCATAATAATGAGGCTTAAAGTTAATTGTACAGCTTATTATTCAGCCACCAATATTTTTCCTTTTTTTATGAGAAATGTCTTTAAAATCTTTTTCTGGTATCGCAGTATTATATTTTAAGAGCGCATTATTATTTATATAGTACTATCACACTTGGGTTGGTATGTAAAGCGTTTTTAATAGTTTTATACCCATTCTCATCCAGATATAAAAATGCCTCAGGTGGAACATATCCTGAGTTTAATCTTCTTATTATATATTGTGGATCTGGAAACGCTATAGGAAATATCATGCTGTTATTTAGTATTTTTGCTGAGTATACAAAATTGTTTCTAATGAACTTGATTATGAAGTTGTCAATTCTGGGTATATTAGCTAGATTGTAGATTGTCTTATTACTTATCGTTAGATATTTTTGAAAATTGAAATCTGCAGATCTGTATTTTCCGAAGCAAGCATAGATGCATTTTCTTTCAAAAACTCTGATTTGTTCCATCATGGTAGCGTTAATGTTGTACCAAATTTGGCAACCTTATGTAATGATTGGTCTAACTATAAGCTGATAACAGATTAATTTGATTTTACTGTTTAAAATTTTTGAATAGAAGAGCCTGCCGTGACTCATAAATACTCCTCTAGCTTTATTCAATTGCGTTATAATGCGTATTAAACAGGAGTTTTTCATCTAGCCATATGCCAAGGTATCTTACTATTTTCTTATGAATGATTTCTGTATTTCCTATAGCACTTTCCTTAAGCCTGAATGATTATTGTTGTGGAATAAGATATTTTGCTGTTGTGATCAAGGGCTTAAATAGAATAAATTCCCATTTGCCTGTGTTCACTTTTAGCTTCCATGTGTGGTAATAGCTAAATAGTTTTTCTATTGCCTTTTGAAATTTCTTTTGGATAATATTTGGTGAATAGCCTATGTTGTACACTATTAGGTCATCGGCAAAAGCCAAAAGTGAACACTATGTGTTGTGTGGTCTGAATAGTCTTAAGATATCGCTAGTATACATATTAAATAATATTAGTGAGTTAATAGTACCTTGTTGAAGTCCGTTCTTAATTTTAAAAGTTTTTAATGATTTTTCATCATTATGGAACATGAAAAAAAATCTATTGTTGATCATGTTCGACATGAGCTTAATTAATTCTAGCGGAAAATTTTTAATTTTTAATTTGAAGATTAGCCCATCAAACCAAACGTGTCGAAAGCTTTTTCAAGGTCGATAAGGCACGCTCCTAAACATTTATCGTCATTCAGCGCCCAGAATGTATCTGATACTAGTTTGTTAATTGCGTGTAGCGTTGAATGTCTGACTCTAAAGCCATATTGATTTTCTGGTATATTATTTACTGAACAGAAATATATTATTGCATCGTTAATAATCATTTCATATACTTTCTCCAGGTTTGGCAGTAAGCTAATCGGTCTGTAGAGGAGAAGGAACTGATCTTATCCTTTTTAAGGATTGCTATAGTTTTTGCTTCTTTCCATTTTTGTGGAAAATACATATTGTTTAACATATTGTTGAACAGTATTATAATCAGATTAATAACTCTAATAGGAATGTGTTTGAGAACTATAGTGAGTATAATGTCATGACCTGATGATTTTTTGTTATTAAGTTTCTTGAATTTTTTTATGAGACTAAAATTATTAGTGAAAAAGCGTGCATTATCATTTTCTTTAGAAAAATCCGCTGTGTTACCTGTGTATCAAATTGTGTAACTGTGTTTTGTCTAAGCCTATCATCTAATGCTGCTTTTATAATTATATTCACCTCTCTCTCTATTATGGTATTTAATCTGTTGTTCCTAGGTCGTTATTCTGCTCATTTATGAGAGCAAAATGAGCTCCAAGCACGTCTAATTTGCACAGTGGGTCTTGAATTAGTATATTTCCTGAGTTATTTCTGATAATCTCATTGTCTTTAATATTAGCTTTTTAGATTAACTTGATGTTATCATTTTAGATTTCTAACGTAGGTAAATTAAATAATTTTTTATTTCTAAAAATCTTATTAATCTGTGGAAACTTTTGTGCTGCGTCGGCGTGAGCAATTGTTTTTATTCCGTTTTCCCAATAATCGTTCATCGATCTGATCTCTTTTTTTATTTCATCCCTTAGACTGTTAAGCATTGTCTTGAGCTCTGTCATTTCTTTACTATGCAAGTTTTTTTTTACATCTACGTATTTATGAGAGAATAAAATTTTTATCTTTCTGTAGTTTATTGATTTTTGCGTTAATATATTTGTCCGTTGAATTTTGTTTAATTTTTGGGATGGATAGGGAACATACATTCTGTATGTTTTTCTATAGAAAAAATATCTATAGTTCTGAATGTGTTTTTTGAAACAGGTATTGCATATACGGAATGGGGTTCTCCTTATATGACTTTTATAATTTTTAATAAGGTAATGAACATACGTATTAAAAATTATAAAAGTTGTATAAGGAGAACTCCATTCCGTATATGCAATACTTGTTTCAAAAAACACATTCAGAACTATAGACATTTCTATAGTATTCTAAAGTAAATTTGCGGCAGAGATCTCTGTTGTTTTAATACTATTTTGCATTTATATACAATATAAATACGTAGCTTATAATATAATATAAATACGTAGCTCTTCCTTTTGAAGCCTCTAATGAAATAGAGGCTTCGGTCCAAGATATTGTCTCTGGAACCGGAATAATATGCAAATCACAGATTTTGCGACTGTATACTTGCACTCTCCCAGCGCGAGAGGGTAAGTTAAACGTGATATGAACGTTGCCCGAGTACCTTCCTTAATTCAGACTGGTTTTCGTGAGTTTTGTAATAAATCGCTTTTAAAATTAATTTTTTATATGATAAATAAAATAATTCTTTGTACAATAAATAATATAAAAGTTCGGAATCGATTACTTAAAGTACATGAACAGAAAATTATTTCACATTATCTTTTTTTCATTATAACCTAGATAGCACAAAATATTTAGAAAATATTGATTAAGAAATTTTAAATATGTATGCATATAAATATTTTGTACATATTTTTCTGTCCGGAAAATATATAATATCATAAAAGGCATTTTTATAAAAAAAACAAATTAATGACCTTTCATAGATTTTACACACAAATAAGTGCCACAAAATAATTTATAAACATTTTATATAAATATATTTTATTTAAAAAATTTTTTCAAATAATCTTTTTGGCTTAAAAAATGTTTTAAATAAAAAACTCAAAGTTTTTTAAAATAATTCCTGTGCTTCTAATAAACATTATACAACGTCTATATAAGATTCTATTTATAATAAGATTGTAATTCGCAGGAAAGAGATGCACATGGCAGACGGCCATATTCCACAATTACATTCTACATATACCATGACTTTATTTGTCGAATTCATATACACACATTACGGCATACATTAAATTCAATAATGTTATTTGAGATTCAAATTTAAGACCTTCAATTAAGTTAGACTAAAGTTAAAAAATAAAAATGTAACATACTTCTCAAAATTACGTAAATATACACCTGTTAAAATTTCTGCTACAAATAATACTGAAATTCAGCTGTTATAAAAAAAAATACAGCGAATACTAATGACCAATAATTATCCTACAATGTCTAAATAGACTAAAATAAAATATTTTTAACAGTTATTCTTAGAATTTCTGCTACAAATAATACTGAAATTCAGCTGTTATAAAAAAAAATACAGCGAATACTAATGACCAATAATTATCCTACAATGTCTAAATAGACTAAAATAAAATATTTTTAACAGTTATTCTTAGAATTCTCCCCTCCCCCTTCTCTCTCTCTCTCTCTCTCAACGTGAATTCAACAAGATATCATGATATTTCACCCCAAATATATTTCCACAACCGCCATCCTTCTTCTATACAAATATTATTAAAAATTAACCCTTACCTTTTAACGTGTTTTTTGATATCCGTTAACTGTAAAGGGGACTCATTAATGTCCAATATAGTTTTCTCAATAGATTAAGTGATTCAAAAAATATTAAAAAATTCATGTAACTTCCAACTATTCTAAATAAAGAATTTATACATTATTTAAGATATCTATTTGTTTAAATATTTTATTTTTGTAAATATGTAAACCAAAATGTATGGTAGCGATACGTTCAAAAATTCGTAACTTTTGAACAAATTAATGAAATTTAATACATTAATACTAAAAAATAAACTTTAAGGTTCATATTTTTATAAGAAAAATATGCCAACAAATTTTTTTAATTTAATTGCTTAAGTTTAGAACATAAAATCTTACAATTTTGAAACTTATAAGAATAAACGTTTGTCATGAAAAAATAATATTTGACTTTAAAAACTTTATTTTTATTCAAAATTTACAATTTCATATCGTCCTCACTATTGTCTTCTCCAAAATATGTATCATTTCGAATACGAAGGTTGTCTTAGTATCTCTTTGGCAAAGCAATTTGCTATTTTTTTTCAAGATAAAACTGACAATGAGTAAAAATTTTTTGGTTTTGTATATATATATATATATATATATATATATATATATATATATATATGTTTTATTTGTAAAAATAATTAACAAACACAAAAAAATCATTTTACTTGTACTACAAATATTCGTTATTTATGAACTGGAGTCTATTTTGTTCGCGCTCGACTTTCATTGTTTATTATTCAGCGACAGAATAATGCATTTTGCCAGACTTTTATGGGCACCTTTCTCTATCCTACAGGTTTTTTCAAGAGCGGAATGGCATGCTCATACTCATTTATTTTCAAGAAATTTATAATTTTAAAAATTGCCTGGACAAACATGACCTTTCTTTCCAGAATTGAGAATTAAAATAATATTAAAATAATATTTCAAGAATATTATTCCGAGAATATATTTTTTATTATTATGAGAATATTTTATTAATGTTTGTCCGCTTTATATAATATTCGTAATACATTTTTTTAATATCTGTGCAATATTATGAAAATGTCCTACAAATATTATTTTGTTGAAAGATTAATATGAATTATTATGCATAAAATATTCATAATTTTTATAATTATTACATTTAAGTTATAATATTCTTGATAACTTCAAATATTGAAGTAAATAAGATTATTTACTTCTCATGTAATGTTCATATAATATTCATATAATATTATATTATCAGTAGTGGACATATAACCACTTTTTATTACTATTAAATAATATTTCATTTAATATCAGTTAATATTATTTAATATTAAATAATGTTGTAGCGTTTATAGGATTATTATCACATTTAAATCATTATTATATAGACACTTTATTTTCAATTTCTCCATATTAACATTTATCATTATTATAAAGAAAATATTTTTATACTACAAATTAATGTTTTCATTGCTTAAATTTTGTTTATTATTTTAAAGTTCGTAATACTAAAAACTCTTTTGTTAAAAATATATATGAAGGAAAAATGTTACGTAACTTTCCTCCGTCTCTGGAAAACCTTAAGGCCATCATACGTAAAAAGTTTTAGAATATAATCGTAAAACCGTAAGAGAATATCAACTAATTATAGTAGAACATTTTAAAATGTAAGATCGCACTTTTGATTATGACTAATTGATTTGCTCACAGCCTTACGATTACAATGCAATAAATTACTTAATATCATTATATATCTGACTTCCTTTATCTTAAAAAGACAAGCGCTATCAAAAATTAATTCCATCTTTTTTCTCACCCATATAAAATTTCATCTGATCAATATAAATTAGAGACGTAAAAAATTTTTAAATGCAAAGATCTTCCGTTAATTTTTTTTTTTTTTTAGTCAGAGTGTGATGCGGACTGTGGTAATTCATCGAGATGCCGACGTAGAGCACGGTACCGACCAGTGTTGTCAAGTTGGAAAATATTTTGGGTTTTGTTTATTATCACGAAAGGAGAGGCGGAGGGAATCAAGCCCTGCCTGCAGCAAAGGAACCAAGCACATCACGTGACGTGTTAACTAGTCGCACGTTACATCGCAGCAACGTTTCAACTGGTTCGAAACGTGGACTGGCACGTAACTAGTATAACAGCCAAATTTCTGATGGCAAAAATGATGGACCAATTTTGAGAAGTAAAGATTGACTTTTACTTATGTACACAAAATACAGACGAAATGTATAGTTATATTTGTTAAAATATGATTAATTAAAAACATTCCAATTATTTGGTTACGTCCCAGCGACGTACAAAAGACGTATCATATTTTCTGCGACTTTGCGACCAAAACAGCATGTATCTGTTTCGTCCAGTGCAAACAGGGGAGAATTTTGTAGAGGAAAATATAAAGATATCTATTACTTTTGAGGAATCGTATTAATTTATAATAATACATCAACTTTTAATTACAATTATGATAAACATTTATAACTTGACACTGGTACCGAGTCTTCATTCGGCCTCGCCGACGACGTTAACGTCCGATGAGATCCAGGCGCGCACGATCTACGTACCTAAGTTCCGAATCGATCGTTCAACGCGCACCACTCGCGCGGACAGCAGCGTGGCCGCACGAGCCGCTCCTCCGCCTTTCTGACTCCTCTCTTCTGCGCGCTTCGCTCAACGCGTTCTTCCGGCCGGTCTGCTTTCACGACGACGCTGGACGACGCCGCGACGACAAGGAAGACAACGGATGGCACGCGCGGATATTTACGTTATTTCACGTTACGTTTGTGTTGCTCGCGATGAAAGCAATGACGCGCGACGATCATGCGCGCAAGAGCAGCGCCGTTGGCAAACTAACGGCCGGTCGCGACGCGATCCGGAACGGGCTTCCCCTGGGAAACAACGTCCATCTCGCTCGCTCGCTCGTTCGCTCGCTCGCTCGCTCGCACGCTTGCCGCGTTCTCCCCGACCGGAGAAACGAGGCGAGTGAGAGAAAGGAGTTAGCAGGAATTGAATTTCTGTGACCGGCCGGCCGGCCGGCCGGCCGACCAATCGCGTACGAGTCGACCCGGGTCGTCTCGAGGAACGAATTTACTCGCTCGTGCGTCGACGCCGTCGCGTTGTTTTTCCAATTGGTGGTGCACCAGTGTAGAATTTTAAGATATTTTTGGCCAACTGACTCGTGTTTAAAATCATATTTTATATAATTTTAAACATATGACATTATTGCAAATATTTTATTTATGATAATTTTAGATGACAATTTATAATAACTTAATTATCAATAAATTAAAAAAAAAACTATAATATTTTGCGTTTACTCAGCAACTAGTTAGATAATTAAAAATTAAATAATAAAGTTCAAATCAACTTTTAATTTAACTCACAGGGGGAAACCCAAGCTTTAATATCAGATTTTGCCAAACTTGAAATATGTGATAATATATCCTTCACACTAGTACACCAGTATAGTAAATAATAACTGTTGCATAGTATAATAACTATAATAACTATGCGCAATAGTTTACAAGAAATTATTATTTAAAGTTTACTGTAAGTGTACTGCCTATTATACATAGCTGATAGAGGTCATTACATTAAATATAGGCTGCGTTCCGAAATTCATTGCCAGAACTGAAAATCTAATCCTAATAGCACACTTTATCCAAAGGATGTCCCAAGGACATCTTTAGGACATTCCACAGATATCCATAGATTTGTGCTATATGGGTAATTTACGTTGTTACATAGAGCCGAGCGAGTAAGGCTGATGGCAGAGAACAAGACGTAAGCGCTTAAGTCTGACAATAGTCTGATAATATTTAGTTATTAAGATCATATATTAACTTATTAAGATAATATATTAATATTACTCACCTCGTCTCTCCCACGCATTTATTAGATAAGACATCCAACACAATATTTCTTACGTCTTTACGTTTTTCTCTACCTTACCCTACGTCACGTCAAGTCAGACTTAAGCGCTTACGTCTCACTCTCTGCCATCAGCCTAAGGCGATAAACAAACAAAAAATGAATGAATAAAATTGAATCGACAGATTCATATAAGTTTGTTCGCGTCGCATGCTCGAACATACTCCAACATACTCTAACTCTAATGCATTTGCGGCAAATGTATTGGACCACGTTGGAATATATTGGAGCATGCGACGCGAACAAACCTAGCTATATTGTGAAATTGTGTGTGAAATTGTTGTCGTCGAATACCTTATTCGCTTGTCTATGTTTAATGTACGATAATGACCTCTATCGGTTTGACATAATAGGCACACAGTAAACTTTAAACGATAAATTGCGTATTGGTAACATTGTAGTTATACTGTGTACTAGTGTGAGAGAAATATTATAATATATTTCAAGTTTGACAAAATATGTGATATTAAAGTTTGGATCTCCTTTCGTCAGTTAATTTTATAAATAATGTAAATTTTTATTTCAACTAGTTAGTCTTTTAAAACACATAAACTTTAATAATTTTTAATTTTTTATTTTTTGGGCATGAAGGAATTTTATAAACGCTTTTGAAGCATTAATAGGTATTACATATTCCGACATATTCATGATTGTGTTTTAATCCGATGAATATGCGGCACACAGTTCAAATAAGCCGAAAATTGTATAAAGTTAAAAATTATTATTCAGCACTAAAAGAACCTCTATGACTGACATAGGCCTGCTAATCTTATGTTTGACATAAACTTTAATTTCTCAACTTTTTTCTCAAGTTAAAAATTTATATACGCATATGAAAGAAAAAAATACATTCCCATATAAAAAATAAAATTTTTGTTATTTTATACACTTAATTTATACATAAAATATTAAATTTGTTTGATAATTCATATTATAAATGTTTTCTGTAATCTAATTTAAAAAATCGTGACTTTTTAATTAAATAATGTTAATTTTTAATGTTAATATTAAAGTATTATGTTAATATTAAATTAATATTAAACTATTAGTTTTGAAAATTAACTTTTAATTTAATTTATAATAATTTAATCTTAATGTAATTTTTAATTAACTCAGTTTTTTGTTCATATATAATTTTAACTAAATTAATTTTATAAGTCATTAACTTTAATTTAATTTAATTTAAAAAAATATTAACTTATTCTAATATTAACCTAATTCTAATATTTAATGATTTTTTAAATTTAAACAAAGCTAATCAGTATATATATTCAATTTTTAACCAAGATTTTTGCGATTTTTACACCATGCAACGTCTCCTTTCCTCTATGTATTTTTACTTGATAAATTTCGAACCTTTCTCCTTTTTCATATTCTTACTTTTTCCCAACTAATAGATATCAGTTCGTGGAATATATAATATTCAGATCTTCTTCAATCTTTAAGAAAATTAAATATTTATAAATACAAGTTTTCTTAAAAAGATATCTGGATATTTTTGGATGGAGAATATTCTTATGTTTTTAAAAGTATATTCTATCTTTGATATCTTAATAATATTCTTCAAGGTTATTTCCGTATATAGAATAGAATATTCTATGCATGATTTTTGACATATAATTATTTTTCTACGAGACATTTAAATATCTAAAAAATTAAATTTAAAGAATATTCTATAAAACATACATAATATTATTTAATTATGAATTATGAACATTAAATCACAGAGAAAATTTACATTCTTATAGCAATATTAGAATATTCATTTTAAACATTTGCGTAGGAAGAGTTATAAAATATACAGGATCTTTTATATACTATATAGAATTTTTTCTGTATGCAGGCTGGGTTTCTTTCTCTATGTTCTGATAAAAAAAGTTTAACAATTTTTCACAATTTAAATTTAAAATATTTACAAAAATACCTTTACCTGTTCCATATTTTATAAGTTTTTTGTGATAAAAAAATCCTTTAAATATTCCATAACATTTTTAACAATTTTTATATATTATAAAAATAAATTAAATTTATAAAAATTATAAATTTTTTCAATATTAAAAAAAAATGTTTCTACTCGTATTACAAAATGTGAGAAATAAAAATTTATATTATATAAAAATTGCGAAAAACTTTGATATTTGAATAAAAATTTAAAAATATTATGTAAAGTATTTTAAATTTTCATTATTCTTATATATAATATTGTCCATTTTCTCTATATATGCTTTCAATACTCTAATATTACTGTCTTATTATTTTTTTTCCTTTGCATTATGTTTCTGTTTTTTCAGAAGTTCTATTCATACAAAAAGAGTGTGCACTTATATCCTCAAGACAAAATGCTGCTATTATGTTTAATTTATTCAACGTTTGATAGTCGCAATGTGGATGTGTGTTGTAACAAAATATACGATAAATACTCCAAGAATATGTTTATTGCAAATTATTTTGTGGATGACGAAAACTTGCACGCGTGAAAATCCGAACCACTGTAGATATTGATTTTTTTCGGTTACTCCCCGTATGGTGCTGCTGACAATGAAGATAAGGAAACGCACTACATCAGCGCACACATGCGTACACCCGTATGCAGAATATTTTTCTGTGGAACGGAGGGGATGTCTATTGTCGAGCATACTATTTATCACACTTCAGAACTTCGTAGCACTTTCTCAGATTTTGTCCGAACAACGTTTGTGACGCGACGCGATTGCAAGCTGTCATGTCGTTTCGATAACATTCCAACGTGTAAATATTAGTGTTCTTAGCTTAGAAAAATTCCCAGAAATTTTTAGAAAAAAACGATTTTTTCCGGATCTGTTGTTTGCTATTTCTTTCAAACTCTCTCGAGTTTGTTCCTTTAAGATAGTTATCTTTGTCTTCTTCATCTATAGTTTTAAAACTTTTTTCACATTTAAAAACTATTAATGCCTTTTATCAATGTAGATTAACTTAGATCTCAGTTTAATTAATTTACTCTTTATCTTTTTCCAATTCGTAGAACTAAAGAAAGATAATGAGTAAATTTAAACTGAAATCAAAGTTAATCTGCGTTGGTAGAAATAGGCATAAATAATTCGCTGTCATTATTACAGTTATATTTTTCAGTAAAAAAAAACGAGTTTTTTCTCAATTTTACTTTTCCAGAAAATTAAGATCTCTAATGCCTTATTATCACAGTCATATTTTTATATTTTTCGGAGATACACTGGTTTTTTTCTTGTTTCTCTGGAAATTAAAACTACTTAAGAGTATTCTTAATCAGTCTTTTTTCATATTTTCCAAAAAAGCTGGGTATTGTTTTCGATTTCATTTTTCCAAAAAATCCAGAACATTAGATAAATACGTGTACACTATTTTCTTCGAGGCGGACAGCACGAATTGGGTCGGTCGTGGAAGACCCGAGAAGTCGCGTTTCCCCCGCGTGGAGAGGTTTTAATGAATATACATCGCACGCGCGAATCCGTTTGTCCTATTTTTTTCCACTCGTCATCTTACGCTATCAGCCGGTATATGTAGATTAGCGGATGGCGTATACTGCCGATCACATATGCATGCGATTTGCAACAAGTATTCCGAGTGCTTCCATTTTGTAAGCTGCATATGCATTTATGCAAACTTCGGGATCAACGTAACGGTGCGTCATACAACGCGACTTTTATATCGTCCGAGGAAACAACTCCGATTATATTTTCTGCACAATAATGTTCCGAAAAGTTTGCCGCAAATTTTATTTTTAGACCGGACGCTCTTCGTTACGTGCCGCAAGTCCTACCGTAAACATTGTTTACACATTATCAACATTCTCGAAATTTCTCTGGGATGATGAGACCTTTCGTGCATCATCCGCTGTGCCATAACTTTTAGATAAGAAATAATTCTTCAACCTCTTATCAAAATTATTCCGATAGGACTTTATTATCTGTCACATCTTTCTCAATCACACACTGAATTCTTATTTACTTTCCTAGAAATTAAAAAAGTTTTTCCTTCAAAATTAAATAAATTTTTACTTTTGACATTAGGATAGATGATCCTGACGTAAGAAATTGTGAAAAAGATAAGGTCCAATCAGACTGGAAACATTCGTTCTTATTTAATCAACTAACACCTCTCAGAAGATATTATGGTAAATCACCGAAAATATCTTTACCACAAAAATGTTCTCTAGCAGGTCGATCAGAACCAGCGTTTAATTGCAGGTCTCACATGTATTTGCTGTAAAAGCACAAACATTATCGATACGTGCCGTTTATTATTCTTTAGGAGAAATGGACAGTCAGCTACGATGAGAAAAAAAGTTAACTTGACTAGAAAACTTCGCCCATTTTAGGCGACCCTAGCGTATGTTTACTCATTTGTAAATAATAATAGAAGTATTAAAGTTTTTAAAGGTATTAAATAGTTTTAGATCCTCAAACCTCTCTAGAAAGCAGTTTAGGTATTTTAAAATGTTGTTTTACTCGTCCGATTGCTCAGCATCAGAATTGTCAAGGCAAAATATATTATTAACATCCTTAGAAGAGTTGTGTCTTCAACAAAATATTTTTGTTTTACGTTTACCATGACGATATGACGCACGCCCAAATATGTTCAAACCATAGACATACATAAGATAGAACCTGCATTCACCCATTCAATTCGTCTAAAAGGTGAAGTTGACAGAACGGAGGCAAATTGCGGGGAACGCTGTCCTTTCTTACGCGCGCATTATTGACAGAAGTTCTTAGAAATAAAAGACAGCTAACTAGAGAATCAGATGAACAAAGACTTCTCCGCATTTTGCTTCTCGCTCCGTTCTATCATCTTCACATATACAATATAGCTAATGCTAGGTTCATCTCATATGTCTACGGTTTAAACAATAATTAAACTACGCCAAAAAGTATACAGTATTTTTTGTTACTACCGAATAGCCCTAGCGCAAAGGTGCCCTAGAGATGCAGATATAATCTTTGTGGAGATGACAGAGAGGATAAAAAAAGGTTTCAGAAGGTTCTTTATAATTGTACATAATAAAAAAACTATCGGTTAATTAAAAGCATCCTACAAGCATAAGTATCAAAATTAATATACCTCATATATCACATTAATGATGTCGTAACACTCGCAGCTGTTGGCACTTATGCAGTTTTAATATATTCTAGCTTTATGTTCTATTTGATGACGTATATCTCGTGCTCGTTTATCGCATTGCGCGTTTACCTAGCGCCAGACATTACCGCGTCTTTTGATATGTACGCGAAGGACTCGAATTTATATAACAAAATGGGCGAAATTCTTTTTCAACCTGATTAAATTCCTTCAATTTTAGTATTTATATATTTAAATCAAATATATAAATACTTGAACTAATGTTCTAGTACTTTGTGTATTCAGGTAGACAAATATCTAACTATTTAAACCGAAAAAGTTTAATCAAGTTAAAAAATTTAGTCAAGTTAACAACTTTTTTTCTAACAATCATTGTAATATCCTATTTCTGTAAAACATTCAAATATTACGACCCTCAAAGAACTGATTGTGAGAGATCAAGAAAGTCGACCTGGACCGTTCCTCTTCTATTGAGAGAACCAATATTTCACTTACAAATTTAAGAAATTAATGAATTTATTAATAATGATACTAATAATATTAAGACATATCGTGTTGATTACTTTAACAAAGATTTGCCTTGTTTACCAAAGAAAATCTATCTTGAGTTCAAGTTCAGTTCTCGTGAGTATCTCAAAATAAACAAACGTTTCAACTTAGCATATTACTATATTGGAATCTAGCTTACATAATCTTCTCTAATTATAGTAAATTAAAGCATTAAAATTAAAAAGTGGTTTGTTTCTAATTGAGAATTTATTTAAATCAAATTTAGATTTAATATACGTACAGTATAACGATAGTATAACATTTGTTGAAATCTAGTAAATAAATTTTTAAAATATTAAATCCGAATCTTTCAAGTTTAAAAATAATATTTTAATAAATATTTGTTTAAATTAACATTTTCAAAATTACGGAAATAATAAACAAGTTACTCTTATATAAGATACAGGATAAAAGAAATTATGGTTCTAGTACAGAAATACAATATGAACCTATTATAGTCGTTTAGTCAAGTATGGATGTGTAAAGGAAAAAATTGTAAACCTAGTCTCTTCATGATTTTGTAGCTGAAATAATAAAGTATCTATTTAATGAATAAGTTACTTATATGAGATATATTTTAAAATTTTTATACACATTTGAGAAAATGTATATGTATCTCGGAACAAAATTATATCCGACAAAAACAAAAAAATATTAAATTGAAGAAATAGCACATTTGCAAGACTCATAATCCAGAGGTCATGGAAATTCTATAATACTAGAGCGAATGTGTTTTCATAAGATATATAGAGCATTAAATCAATTTAAATATCCAATTTCAGGTGAAATCATGATACATTAACGGCCTGTGATACAACTTCTATAATCTTCGATAAATAATAATTCAAAGTCCTGAGTAAACATTTATCATACTGCAGAAAATACTTTCTGTAAATTATGAATGACTTTTTATAAAAATTATTTCTCAAAATTAAATTAGTATTGCTAAAAAATTTATAAAAAATAATATCAATAAGCATTTAAGTAATTTTTGTAATTAGAGAATAATTCATTTAATAAGAAACTTATGTTCTTTAAATAAATAATTCCCTTATTTTAAGAAAATATAATCACAGTTGTTTACAAACACATAGTTTAATAAAATTAAGGAAAATTTCTTATTTTTTTAGTATATTTTTTTAGTGTAGACATGTTCCTTCAGTTATTGTTTAATATTATTATATTCTCATTAATTGTGACAATACTGCGTAGGAAAGAACTTGAAATAGTTTTAGTGACTAAAATAATTTTTCTGATAAAAATATGTGTAAACACCTGCTCAATTATTGTCTAGAATTAATTAAACATTCAAATTTTTTAATCAATTAAACAGTCAAACACAATAGTCATGTTTATTGACAAATTTATAGTTGCTGATACGATTTTTTCTCTGATGTAGGAAAATCTGTCGAGGTGCTCATTGAGTAATGTACGATATTACAATGAAGGATAACAATGCGTTAGACGTATCTTCGAACGCCATCGCAAATTGTTATCGATTGGTCAATAAAGAGCACAGATGATTACGAGCGTTAAATTGTCAATGATATCGTCTCGATCAGCTGATTTCTTACAATTCTCGATACTCGAATTAGCTTCTGCTCTGATCATACCGTTAACACTCTTTGATTAACAAAGTCCTCTGCCTATATAAATCAATTACGAAACAATAATATTGGATTTAAACGCCAAATATCCTTTAAATAAAATCCCTAGCTTTACCTTGCTGATTTATCACTTCCAGAGTTTATCTTCCCGCCGGACATTTTTTTCGGAATGGCTCACGTTCCGAGATGAGTATGACATCAGACTGAAGAAATGCATGGATCGTATACAGAGGGATTAAGGACCGAACGCCGTCGAAGATGGTATGAACAAATGAGTATTAATATGTCCGTTTAATGTGATACATGAGGCATGATGATACTATCGGCTTGGTAAAGACAGTGACCATTATATTATTCGTGATGATAATAATAATATAATAATATATATAATATGTATATAATATATATATAGTTCAACGTACAAACTATACCTTAATAAATTCTAACGCAGGGCGTTATTTTATATACACAGCCTTAGACCACTCGTGCTGGCCTAGGTTCCGATTCACAGATTGGCTCCAGGTAGATTCGATTTCTAAGATTGGAGCTTAGTTCAGGGGACTGACCGCGGATCCCGCGTCCTACGTGCAACTGCAGATCCTCTTTTTCTTCGACTCTCGACCTTTTCAACGTCGCGACGCACTTCGACACGCTATGCTACAATCCTATTAACTAATTATCGACATTTATACATAGTACAACCACGTTTCTCACACGCACACTCGCACGTACGCCACGCATTCGCGCATGTATTCCAATCTGCACTAGTAGGATTACGCGAGGACCCTTTAATTGAGGAGTTCTCTAGCTCATCTGGTGCTCATCGGTCATGCTCGTCCGATATGAGAACATAGCGATTACGTATAAAATCAACCGAAATTGTTATTGGTATTATATAGTGGCACGTAAAATTTTAATATAAAACTCTTTTCCAAGTTGCATAGTGATTGTATAGTGATTAATTGCGGTCGATTATCTGTATGCATCATAGTATAAATGGTTATTTATATATCGCATCGTGTATACTTTATCTTGACCCAGATTCAAAATTACCTTATAGTTTTGAGCGCGACTAAGGGTATTCCTCCTAAAATTAAAGGTACTTGACAGAAATAACATTTCCGACAATCTTATACAAAACATAAGATCAATCCGTTAACGCCCAACGGTTTGTTAAACGTTCCTCGTTTCTCGATTCTTCTATTTTCATTTTTCTAAAAATTTTGCTTTAAGAATTATGGTTATATAATTGTTCAGATTTTTTTCAAAATTCGTGTATAATTTTACAACATTTTAGAAAATTTCTCGTATTTTTTTTTATACAAATGGGAATAATTTTCAAAAGTATTAAAAAAGTCGACATATTTTCTAGAATTCTTTGTACACTAAGAAAAAAATGTATAGGTGAATTCTGAAATATTTTAAGATTTCTTATTCTACGATTTCGAGAGAAAACTTATGAAATCTGAAAAGATACTTTCACGATACATTAAAAAAAAAAATCTTCGTAAATTTAAAACATAAAGAATTCCTAAAAATATTATGAGAGATTATGAGAATTTTTTTCATCAGGGATCTTTTCATCTTTCGAATCAAGTTATTAATTACTACAAAATTTTAAGTGAAAAAGATTTTGGGCGCTAATGAATCAATTGCACATGCAGATGCTTTGATACAATGTTTATGAGAATAGTACGCAAGGAGACTTTATAAGAATCCGTGAGGATCCAATACGTTACATCAATGCTCCGCTTAACCCTTTCGCCTTTTAACAGCCTACGATTGTGTTTACTATAGTTTTCTCTCTATAGTTTTAAAAGACATGCTTGCAAAGTTCTTATAAAACATTCACATATATAATCGCGCGTGCGAAAGAGTTAAATGTTAAGCGTGATTATATCTGTAACCACAAATCCATTAAGTCAACGATTTGTTACAATCGACATTATTACAGCTATAATAACTAATAACACCTGGTCTCATTTAATGTAAAAAGTCATTCATTGCACATTCCAATTTTTCTTCGGGAGGTATCTGCGTATCATAATTTCTTCCACGCACGGAAAGAGAGAAATTGATTGATCTTATTACAAGCTCGATACAAAATATCTCAAAATCCAGATCTTTGCTAAGGATCGTCGACTGCCCTAGAGAAAATATTTGCATTAGTTTGACTCTTTCTCCACGATTAATATTCCATATAATTATATAAACGTCACATATACTAATAATAAGAAGAAAAAGTTGTCAACTTGGCTAAATTTGTCAACTTTGATAAAATTTCTTCAGTTAAATTATATATTTAAATCAAATTGACAATTTTAGTCAAATTGATAACTTTTTCTTCTCAATGTATAAACTTTTTTTCAGGAGAAGTGTTTTCCGCTTGAAAAAGTTAAACTCTGAATTTCGAGACAATATTATAATGCATCTGCGTCGTAAAATTTGAAATTTATGATTGAATTAAAATCTATAGTAAGGGAGAGACTATAAAATTCGTACCTAAGTAAATAAGAACAAAATGTGTGATTGTTTTCAGTTAATCGTTATTCGGTTAAAACATTGCGTTGTTATTTAAGCACAATTGCACCAATACTATTAACCATACATAATTAATTTGTTTTAGAAAACTTGCTAAAAATACAAATTTCTAATTTCTCTTAAAGAGGAATCCATCTGTACAGTAGGTACGTCAAAAATTGCAGATACAATCAAGAACAAGATGAGATCAATTATGAGTAAATAGCTAAGATAAATATTTGTGCTATTAAATTGTATTTTTCTCTGTTTACATTATGATTATGATTATAATGATAATTATAATGATAATAGTTATATTATAATAAATTAGGACTTAAAAGAAGCAACGAAATGGTAAAAATTTTAATGGACAATTAACTGGAACTATTAGTGCAATCGAGCCTGTGCAATACGGCTATTTACGAGCGTGTATTTTTTCCGTGCGTAAAAGTGCACAAGTAACGCAGAGTAACATGGCACGAAAGCTTAACAACGAAGAAGACAGGAAATAAAAATAAACGAAAGAGTACGTAAGAAAGAAAACGTGAACGAATGCAAAATAGGGGAAGCATGTGGGAGGAGAGACATCTCTTTCTCACATTACGTATTTACAAAAAGCCGCTTGTGTATAGCCGTCAAGAGTCTGGGCACGATTAGTCAATCGTCATATGCAGGTGCTTATGAAGCCACGTGTGTATATTGCACTGAAAAATAACGACGAAACTGTCGCCGATACTTGCAATTGCTAGTAGACGCTCGGTCGCATTTTCGCGTAAGTGTCGTAAATAGCTCACGACACATGAAGGTGTCGAATTTAAATACGTTATACGCTATGTTAACTAAGGCAGAATTAAACTTTTTGTTTCAAATCTTATTTCCTTCGTAAATTAAGAAGATTTTCCAGCATAAAAAAAAGGAAAAACAACTTTATTAAAATATATATTTTAACATAGAAGCTTTTACCATCTTCAAAATAAGTAATGAAATCAATTTAAATAACGATAATTTGTTATTTAAAAATATTTTCTTTATAATATTGAGAAATATTGATGTAAAAAAAATAAGAAAAAATTATTGAACATTAAAATTCGCTTTTGACCGATTAGCCATTTTCTCAATTTAAATGTGTTAAAAAAAAAAATCTTTGTAATAATGATCCATAAAGTCAATATGAATATCCATAAAACTTATTTAGAACATTATTTTGAAAAACTATACAGGTAAAAAATTTGAAAAATTTTGAATATGCTGTATGTTCATCATAAACTTATTCTCAAAATTTGATCAAGTTTTTATATGAAAAGACTGGAGGAGACTTCTTAAATTCGATTAAGTTAACAATTGAAAAGAAAAAGTGCAATAGGCAACATGATTATCAATAAAGACAGAAACTTGTATAAAAAAAGCGGTAATTAAAAAAAATTATGTTTCTCCAATGAGGTAATATTCGCAATTACTGCCAGTCTTCTGCGCGCGACATAAATACACATGTAATTATTATAATCGCGATTTTTCATAATGATCACGAGTCATATGCCATATATGTTGTCATACATTTAAAAAGATTTAAATTAAAGAGCTATCAACAACTGTACATATCTGTAGAAAAGATCCGTGAGTGAAAAAAAAAGTTGTAAGAGAAATCAATCGCGATCGACTTCCGGGCTTTACGTTTCACTTTTATAAATAAAGTCTGTTAAAAAGAAAGAAAAAAGAGAGAGAGAGAGAGAGATCCTCCTTTACACTAATCATGCATTACTGCAAAAGTTCGATCAGTTTGCATATAAAATTGTTTGAATGTATTTTGTACAAAATGCTAATATCGAGTTTTTCTCGCGTTAAATTTTCCCATTTAGATTTTTATCTTCCTTTTTACAAAAAAGACTTCTCTAATCTTATCTTTGTGTCTAATTGTAAATATAGGCCATGCAATCCGATTGATTCCGATTTTCTGACATACGCGTATGTACGACTAAAATGAAGGGAAGATAAGTAACAGCCCTAAAGTCGACATTACACGCAAAATATCTACGTTTTTATACACGAGTTTGAGCTAGTTCCATAATTATATATTCGTTTGTGCGGACGAGATTAGGGGAATTAAATATCCGACCGACCAGATTCCGAATGATCATTAAATTCGATTGCTACTCAATCTAAAAACACGTACAACAATCATAAAAAACGATTGTAAACGAATATTGTCGAAAATCCTCGTGACGAAATCCTTCGTTGTTCTCGTCGACGAGAGGGGCTGTTTTTCGCAGCGAAATTGTAACTAATGTAGAAATACATCAGGATTTTGCTTTTCTCTTTTGCGCACGCTATTATACAACGTACAAAGACTTTGACTCGAAATGTACAAAACTGCGATTTTGTGCCTGTCGTCTGATAGGACGAAAAATTTTCACGCATCCGTCAGTTCGCAGATATGCAAGGATCGAATGCCGAGATTAAATATCATCACTGTGCGGTTTCAATATTGTAAAAATGAATTACAAAACTGTTAATAGTCGGAGGATGCAGGGGATGAATATTTCGAACGATAAAATGTTGCCGGATATCGAAGCGCTGATAAGAATTTATATTTACCGATTCTACTATTTAACATCGACCGTATGATTTGTCATCGATCATTTTTATTATATATAATATACGTAAAGTAATACTGATTTTTCAATTTAATGAGTTCCAAGAATTTGTGGCAGTCGGATTTTAAAAGTGTTTAGACTTTGCACATACATACCTTTTGTCAATACTTGCTGGAATGCATTAACATTCCTTAACGCATGCAGTAGAACTCCATTAATCACAATATTTACTTACTTTACAACTTCAATTTTTTATTCGTTTGCCCCAATAACGAATCTTGTGCGTAGATAAGCAATTAAAACGGATTAAAAAATCTAACAAATTTTGAAAAAATTTATTCAAACAAAACAGATTATAATATTTTGTTTCTCTTTTTTATTTTCCGTTTTTATCTAAACTTTTTATATCAAAATTAAAAAAAAACATTTATTAGAAATTAATTTTTACATAAATCTGATACTGTTACAAAAAATCATCGCACCACCAATTAAAAAAATCATTTTAAAGCTTAGAAAGCCTATTTTAAAATAACTTTTGCTAATTTTTGTCTGATGTTCTATCAAACTACGACAGCACAATAACAATAATTGAATAAATCAATTTTTAACTTTATGTAATTTATTAAGAAACAAAATATCGTAAAAACAAAACTAAAAGATAGATTCAAAACCCTATCTTTCTACTTTAAAATGTATTTGTGAAAATTTCTCTACGATTTTTTTCACCGAGATACTTTCCAGTAAACAAATTGATAGCAAATTATCACCAAGTTTGTATCAAACTCGTTCAAAGAGTTTTGCAAACAAATCTGTGCCATTTGTGTTAGCAATAAGCTCGAGTTTTGTTGGCAAAGTCTGCGTACAGAATCTAACAGTAAATTGGCAATAAAAATCAAAAAACTTTACATAGTATTATCTGACAACAAATTAGCGACAAAAACTGAATAAAATCTGCGCAACGCTATCTGACAATTAATGGGCAAACGTTGCATAGCGTTACACAATCCTGTTTTGCACTAAGCACACACATAAACAATACAAAAACATGACATGTTTCGATTACCATTATCTATATGACTGTCTTGGCAAAAAATTTTCGGCACTTTGTTATTGCCTTTTGAAAGATAGTGACCAATTAAAAATCCAATATTGTTCTCTAGATAAATTTGAACGTGAACCTTCGATAGAGAGCAGATGCGCAACTCTTACGCCACGATCATCACAAACTTCTTTAACTCGTTACATATCGTACTTATATAGTTTAAGTATAAGAAAAAAGAGTATAAAAAAAAACTAGCCTTTGCAAATTTAATTGTAAATTTCTCAAAATTATGATATGATGAAATAATTTGGAAATTCATATTTAGCATAAAAAAACTATAAGAAAAAATAGTTTTATTCTGAAGTTCAAAAAGTCATTTTTTTATTAAACTGTGTAATGCTCCGTTGTTAACAACAATCTGACAAAAACACTGCACTAGATATATTTGCTCAGTTTCTGTTGCCATTCTTATCAAATTACATTGCGTAAATTTGGCTCAATTTTTGCCATTAATCTGCTCTCTGATAGTAAAAATACCCATTTTCCCATAAGTTGCTGTAAAAATGACTGTTTTCTAACAAGATACACAAATAAAATAGTGTAACACTATGTCCAACTATGACACAGTATTACATTGAGCAAAGTGCCCAACACGCACGTGGCATCCATCCGGAAACCCTGTCGGTTAACAGTATTACATTGCTCGATACTGTAAAAAAGTATGTAAAATATGTCAGTGTTATTAACTTTCAAAATATTTTATGTTTAACATGCGCTAATTACGTTCATTTATAATATGAACATATTCGAAGTTGTATATAAAAAGATTATTGTTCAGTCATTAGTGTACCCTAAATTAAGTCTAGAGTTCTAATTGTGTTCCAACAAAAACCTTACACAACAGAACACAGTGTGACTTTGATGTATCTTAACTAGAAAACAGCGTATGTCAGCAAATTTCGTTATATATTTCTAGCATTTTGTTAACGTTTCTGATGAATCAAATTTTATAAATTTGTATCCTTCTTGCAAACAAAATTTATATCAAGATTTTGCAAAGTCAAGCAAAATCAAAAGCAAGCTAAAAATCGATCAGAATGTGAAACACATGCCGAACTCTAAAATAAAGTAGAAAAAAGCTATAATATCTTGTTAAAATCATCGTTATTTGGAGCAAACTGTCTTCGCGAATGAAGTTCCACTGCTTTAATACATCGGATAAGAATTGTCGGCGAGGAGGAGGGCGGAATACGGAGAAGGTGACAATTTTTTCTCGCACATCCGTACGCGTTCACATATTGTACGCCACGTAAATAGGATCGAGCTGATCCGCAAGAAAGCCGTCGCGTAGATGCATTCGTTGCTTCTCACCACGCGAATTAATGGGTACCACACCGGGGTCCACTACGACTACCACGCCGACCACCAAATGATGTTCCTCGAGCACAGCGCTCGTCACCAAAGCTACGAGATCGAGTGCCTCGCTCTCGCTACCGTCCAATTCTACCACTACCACTAGAAGGTTGGTCCATGTGAACACAGCGCTGAAAAAAAATAAAATGTTCGATTTTAGTAACAAATTATCAGTACAAATATTAAAAGAATACAAGTATCCCTCTACTTACAACGTTCTGAGACTTCAATCAAATTAATTGTAAGTCGAACAGCATTTGTATCTCATATAAATAAAACATTAATTATGCAAAATAATTATTTTATTATTGTACAAACGATTATAGACTTCTATTTAGGAGATAAAAAAAATTTTAATATATTATATATAAATATACAGTTATATATAATTAATTTTTAAATATCTAACTTGAAAAAATTAGAGATATTTAATTGAAAAATAAAGCATATTTTTAAGAAACAAATAATATTGTTTTCTAATCATATGTTGAAATTAATCTTTGTTTTAAGTAAAATATTAATTTTATAGTAACAAATATATTAAAAATATTATATTTACATATATATAATTTTTTACTTTAACAAGTAATTAAAAACGATATTGTTCTGTTAAAAATATATCTATTTTTCTCAAAAATAACTTTAACATTTAGTATTATAAAATTAATATTTAATTTAGATTACTTAGTTAATGAATGCTGGTACATTTATATATGTTTAAAATGTGTCATAAAAAAAGCAATATAATTTCTATTTCATAAAATTATATATAATTTAAAATGGTGTTTGTAAAATAAAATGTGATTTAAAATTACGTTTATGATATAAAATTACATATAATTCAAAATGTCACTGCTATTCTTAATCTCACAATCGTGCTGCATAATTTGGTAAATCGTACATTTCTAATCGTAAGAAAATTCGTAAATCAAGATAGTCATAATTAGAGAATACCTGCATCCAAACTGAACTGGAATTTGAAAGAACTTACCATTCTGCGATTTTCTTATGACACCGCATGACACTGTTTTCGATGTCTATCGGATGGTAGCGCATACCTCGCAGTAGAATGGCTTCATCAAGGGCACCGACAACAAAGACGGCGTCATGAAGCTCCGGATCGCTCGGTACGAGATCGGCCTCGGGCGCATTATTAGTATCACCGGGCACATCGCTGATTACCGACTGCTGAACGCTCTCGGTCCTTCTTAGAAAGCCAAGATAGCCAGTCCGCGCATAAACCTCGCTTGTGTTACCAGTAACCAGTCGCGCATTGAAGTGATCAGCGTAATCGCTCTCGTCGCCATAGATAGTAAAGTAACCGCTCGCGTTATGTGAGGACTGCACCCAGATCTCACCTAGGTGCGAGTCTCCGCATTGACCCTTGGTCTCGGGATTGGCGATGATTACTTTCACACCGGGCAACAGCTTTCCCGATTCCATCAGGCACAGAGAATGCGGACTACCTCGTTCTACTAGAGAAACTCGATCGTTGCGTAATGCACGAAGATCCACGTAAACTGTCGAAGGCTCCGGACTGGATGCTCCCTATGGAGTAGAATGCATAAAATGATGTATAAGAATAGATCTTCACACAAAAGAAAAGAAAGAATATTCTTGTTCTGAGAATACTTTTATTTTCAAAATGTTAAATATTGAAATAAAATTGTATAATGTTAAATAGACATAACTTGGTTACACGAAAAAATATTGCATATACTATAATATTCAAGTAAAATATTTTGCTTGGAATTTAAAATCAAATTCTTTAAAGTATCACGAGAATAGAAGGCCTATGTCAGTCACGGCGATTCTTAGTGCCAAATAATAATTTTTAATCTGTAAAGAATGTTAAATTACAAAGTGAATGTTAAATTATATACAAGGTTTATAATCTGTCTTTACCCCAAGAATCAAATTAAATAAAATATGCTTACATACAAAGCAATGATTGTTAAATAAACTATAGTAATTTTTATTTGATACTTATGGATTTTTTTCTGTACAGAATCTATAAAAACAAATAATCTTGGTAATCAATTTTACCTGCAAGCAAATGGCAGTGTTTACTCTGCAGCCGAAAGAGGTGGAGACTGCGCGCGGACTTAGACCAAGTGCAGAGAACAACTTGCTAAAACTCGACGTTAATGCTATTCGTGGCCTCTCCTCGGCGACGACGACGCATGTTCTCACACACGCTAGACTGACGCCGCGCGCTTTGAGCGCATGAACTGAAGATCCGAGTCCTTTAGTGCACAATTCCATAACACCGTATGAGCAGAACGTGTCTCTCACTCTAGACTGGCTGACCGCCGATAACCAAAGCGCAGGATTGGCTTCCACCTGGTAACAAAATTAAGGATAAATTACACGTTTTCATATATTAAGAAAAAAATTAATTAGTTCAAGTTTGTGTTTTAAAAATAATTAAAGTTAAAAATTAAGTTATTTAAAATTAAATACGTTAAAAATTAAGAACTTTTTAACTTTATTGTTTAACTTTTAATTGTTTAACTAGTTATTATTCAATTCTGATTTTTAATAACAACTAAAATAAATAAAATATAAAAATATAATTTTATTCTCGCAACTTATGTATGTGTATCGTTTATTTAAAGTATAAATTATACAAATATATAAAAATATAAATATTAACACAATTCTAATTTCAATTTTGCAGGAATTATATGAATAATACGTTCTTAAATTTCTTCACTAAGCACAAGAATTGTGATACTTACCTCGGACGGTGGTATCAATATAGAATGATGTCCACTGTATATACTACTGAGACACCATAAGGCAAAACCAAGGCCCGAGTACGGGTCCAGACAGAGGGCAATGTGTCTAGAGGGATAAAGCTCGCACGCCAACTTCATGGCACGACACAACGAAGTGACTGCCGCGTGAGACATTTTGATGCCCGCGAGCATGCCCGTTGTCGAGACACTGAAGTCCAGATAGGCCAGCATCTCCGCGGTGGGTGCCCGATACATCACTGGTAGCTTCTTCTTTGGCATGTCGTCCATATCTAGGATCATCGGCCAACTTTTCACGTCGACCACGTTGTTTGCTTCCTACGCGAAGCAGAATACATTTATGTTAAAACCGGTTCATATTAAAATTTTTGTGTTAAATTTTCAACATATCAGACGGTTAATTTATGATGTATTGTGCTGCTCGAATATTTTGTTTTACATTAATATTCAGTATTTCTTAACGTTAAAATAATATAATTTATGGATTTAAAAAAACAAATAACAAAAATAATATAGTGTTGAAATGTAAATTCTAAAAGAAATGAATAAAATGTACGTATCAACGTATTATAAATATTGTTGATTTTTATTGAAGAAATATGCTTTCAAAATTTGTCTCCAAATTGTACCAAAATGTTACATCTTTTGTTATCTTTATTTTTTAAATAATATTTATGTTGCTTTCTAAGATATTTATTTTATTTAATATTAAATTAACATAAATCTTGATTGAATTGTTTGGAATATGTATAATAAATTTAATACAAATTTTTTAATTGTGTACGAAACAATATCAATCAAAGACAGAGTTTAGCACTATTCGAATAATTGTTATTTATTTTATTATTTAAATAAAATTTTATTCATTATTTGTATTATTCATTATTCTTTATTCGCATTATTCTTTATTTTTATCATTCACTAACTGCATTATTTTCCTTTCAATTTGTTATTATTATTTAGAAAAAAATACTAAAAAAAATGATAAAACTTGATTGCATTATCATATCAAAAATATCCGTAGTAAAAAATATTTTTTATTGCCCGAATTCATCCTAAAGGGGTAACAGTAAAATCAGAATTGAATAATTTTCCGAATAAGGAATAAAGTTTTATAAATAAAAATTAAATCTTATTTGAATAAAAATTTATTTATGATTATTCAAGATAAACAAATATTTATTAAACTAAAAAATTATTTTTTATTTATAAATTAAAATTTTATTCTTTATTCGTTATTTCTTATTCGGAAAATTACACAACTCTCATTGAACACGTAGATCTTCGTTTTTTTAATCAATGAACGTTTCCAATTACCTTTGTCTTCAACAACTTAAGGAGGTTCTGGTTAGTCAACACGAGGACGGATTTGCTGACGTCCACGATCATGCGAACGGTCGGTAGGGTCGTTTGGAGATTTTGTGGGTGAGGTGGCCTAATAGTCACCGGCACGGCACCAACGTATAAACAACCATAAAACGCGCATATCAGATCGGTACCGGGTGGGAAAATAAGTGCTACGTGGTCCCCAGTGTTGACCCTTCCTCGATCCAAGAGCAAATTCCCGATCCTCTCAGCCTTTTTGTGCAACTGCGAGCAAGACAATGAGGTAGTCACGGTGCCCTTTGCATTCAACGATGTAAATATCACATGGTCCGAAGTGCTGACAGCGCGCCATCGTAGAATTTCGGAGATAAATTGATACTGAAAGATGAATAATATATAAAGATTAAAAATTAAAGTACCCTTTTTCTTCTTTCTTCTATATAGCGTTACTTCACCAATCAACAAATAAATAAGAAATTGAACAAAATTGAAGTTAATAAACAAATAAAAACTCAATATAATTATATTTTTAAGTAAAAATATTTTACTTAAATCTATTTAAAAATTAGATCTAAAAAACAATTTTAATTTGCAATTTACTATTTAAAAGTCTTATTAATTTAACATATTTTTCGTAAATAATCATTTACAAGAATTATTCAGCGATTAATGCAGTAACCCTACATTAAGTTCATGTAGGGTCCAAAGTTGGCCGCAAAAATCCAGTGAATGTAAAAAAACAATAGTAAATTTCAATTTTTACTATTTCAGATTTTATCTAATGGAAAACTGGCTAATGGAAAAATAACTAATATATAATGCTGAAATATAATAAAATAACTTTATATAAAAATATATTTTTGCTTTAATTAATAAAATATATTAATCACTATAATTAAAAAAAAAAACCAATAAATGTTTAATACAATAGTAACAAAACCTTATAATAAGTTTTTTTTTAATTTAAATTAATATATGAAATACATTGTTAAAACAAAAAATTGCAAATATAAATGATAGTAGTACTAATGGAAGTAGATGAGACTACGTAAATCCTCAGACATCATCTAAGGAGTCGATTCTATAACCTTAACGATGTCGTTATGGTATCATTGCCCAGCTATTACGTGATACAAAAAATTTGTGCAACAATACTATAACGACATCGTTAAGGTTACAGAATCGACCCTTTAATCTAAAGAGTACCCCTGTAACTCTCATTAACAAGTCAGTTCCAGTCCAGTGTATGGGCTTTATGAACTTACTACTCAACTTCTTTGTTCTTAATACAAGCTTAATACAAGCTTTAATAGAAGTCATGGACCTATTAATGTAGCACAGCCTCTAAATTCTTTTAGACTTTTTTAGAACACAGTCCTAAGTTCTTACAGCTCTAAGTTCTTAGATTTATATAACCCTAGTTTCTTAGGCTTTAGTACAACTAATTTAATTTTCGTGATATTACATTTGTTCTTAAAAATTGTATTTTAAGTTCGGCAAATATGCGGAGCATAATTTGAGGAATCTTATAAATGTTTGTAAATTTAGTTAGAAAACATTGAGCATTAAGATCTGCTTTCGAACGGTTTAACCATTCTCATTCAAATGTATTTAGTACAACTAGTTTCTTAGAACTGATACAACTCTAGTCCTTAGACTTTGATGCAGTCTCGGAAAACATACATGAAATGTTAGAATCGACGATTAAAATCAAACCTGAAATCCGTTGATCATGAGTTGATCGTTTTTACACTATCACTAAATTTTTTTACCAATTTTTAATTTCATGAGAAAAACATTGTATCATAAGGGTTAATGGCGGGGCAATTTTATCATCTCTATCTCTTTTTCATGTTAATCAATCATTTGAAATAGAATTATTAATTGCAAATAAAAATTACCACCAAATACTTTAATTGATTATTTCATCTTGTTTTATTAGATAATTAAAATTTGTATGATCCTTCAAAATATTGTAATCTGTCTTTGTATAATAGTAATTTCTGAAGTGGTCTGTTTCAGGATTTATAAAATATTTTTTTGTTAAGTTTCTCGTGTGTATTTTTCATTTAGAAAATCTCTTCATCAATTAAATTCAATGCAAAGCAGAATATAAAAAGATTTTCTATACATTTTATTGTTTTTAATAAAAAAAAAAATTTTTACCAGTTTTCTCTAAAAAAATATCAGTAAAAATTGAATTTTACCATTAGATTTTACCAAAAAGATGCTAACTTTTACAAAATCTGAGTTTTATTGAACTTACAAACCTTTTTGGCATTATCACTATCCTCGTCTAGGACACCCATATCCCGTCCCTGCGCGGAAGCCAATCGGTTACCCTGGACAATGTTCCCTACCATAACGCTGGCCGGACCGACATCTGCAACAGAATCCCCCGCTACACGCCCCCGCACCATTCCGTTAGTAAACCAACACAAACACTCAACCCAATAATGAGTAGCTCACACACTCTCCCCTGACTGAGGCCGGAAAAAACAAAGCTCTAGAGCAATCTAGTTTTCGCCGTCGATTTTCGCCGACAAAACAAGCGTTTATGGGTTTTCAGCTCCACAGGTCTTTAACAACGCGCATTCACAATTTACTGGCTTCATGGATGTTCAAATTTAAACGTCTTTTTTTTCAATGAATCATATAGTCCAGATACAGATTCCAGATTGACTACGTTGTACATTAAAATACCAATGTGTAAAATTAAAAAGGAAAATATATAAAAAAGCATGGAATACAAGAAGATAAATAATATGGTTTTTCTAGTAATAAAATAGTCCAGTTAAATACCTCTTACTGATCATTAAAATCAATTACATTTGTACTTAATTAGAATACTACTTAGGATATTCGGAACTCAGCCAAAAGAAAGAAGGACAACTAAATGGAATAACATGCTAAGCACATAATTAACAGTATAAGAATTGTTAATAAAATACAAAATGTGACTTTGTTCTAATCTCAGTATTTTGCAACAAATGTAAATTGCAAATATTTTTCAAAGAGGTACACAACGGTCACCACATACCACACAATATCTCAAAGGAAACACAATTATATTTAATCGTTAAGAAAATTCATTTTCGTGTGTAAAATATATATGCAACAAAGGTTTAAATACTTTATATACATTTGAGTAAAGAAATACAACTAAAAAAATGGATAAATTTTTTTCTCGTCGTTCTTGTACATCTACTTTAAAATATATATGTATGAAGACACCGTGCAAGTATGTACCAGATTTCTCCCTGACGAAAACATTTTATTGAAATTGTAATAAATAATACTGAAATATTACTGAATTGCATAAAAATCTCTTTCAATGTAACCACTTTCACAAAAATTTCAAAGAGAGTTAATAAAAAATGTTAAGATATGATAACAAATTCAGTAAATTTCAAAATAAAAATAGACGCAATGTATAATAAAATTATTTAACAGAATTAATTAAAATGCAATATGTATAAACGAATCGGACTAAAGATAGTCCAAGTTTTGAAATTATAAATCAATAAATAATTTAACGCACTTTAAGATAAAAAAATCTATTAAAATATTATAAACTTACTTATTTATAATTACAATAACTTGTAAATTTAAACATTTGTATTATAAATATTGTAAATATTTAAATAAAAAAACTTTATTAAAAGCTAAATTTTGTTTGTTTCGTTTCACTTTCATTACTTTCCTATCATTTTCATTAATTTTTGTTAGAATTCATAGCATTTTAGCATATTTCAATGTTCAATTTTTATTAATAAATTTGTAAAGATTATATTTATGTTTTTACTTATATTTTTATAATTTTTAATATCATCTTCGGAATGCACAGTATTTCAATATGAAAAGTATAATTTACATCTATTGAGATATATTCAATGATATTCAGTAACTTTTATTACTTGTTTCAATTATTTCAAAATTGTTCAACAATTTCAGCGATTTATTTCCACCAAGGCTACCAACAAGTATAGGCATTTCATAATTCTATATACATAGAATTCTAGAAAAAGAAAAATTTGTAATTAATAATACATTTTTTCCTGATTTCTTGCTACTCTTCTTTCATTTTCACACACACATACATACATACATTTTCTTTCTTATTTCTCCCTTTTCTCTCTCTTCGCTTATTATTTTGGACAATTTACATACAATTCAATAAGTTTATCGAACTACTCTGACTCATATTTAAAACTCAATTTTTCATGCTAAATATAATTGTTTGATTTTTGAGTTAAATCTTTTTTTATTAAATTTGATCTCTTTTTTCATTTCATATCTCTATTAATATTTTACATTACATTCCTTATAAAAAGTTAATTTAGAAAAAAAAAAAAAAACTTTATAGTGTCCCACTTTTAAATTGCTCACTTTAAATATCACAAAAGAAATGTATTTATTATAGTTTCAAACAAAAGCTATTTGGCTGGTTTGAAAGGGGACAAATTATGATAAAAATTAATTTTCAAAAAAATCAATTTTTTAAAATCATGTGAAAAGTATCATTTTTAAAAATAAAATTATACAAAATTATATTTTGTACATAATTCCTCTAATTATTCTGGATAAAAAAATATTTCACTATAGTTATAAAAAAATCAATTTGAAGATATTTACTTAATTCTAGCATATATTTTAGCATAAAATATTAAATATCTTGTAAACTATTTATTTTTTTGATAACTACTTTACTTTTATTCACAAAATAATGAGAATACTCAATGTGTGTAAAGAAAATATACATATTCTTCAAAAAAATTATGCAATTTGCAATATGTAATTATATATCTTTTTTAAAAATTTTTATCATTATTTATTTTCTTTCAAACCATACAACTTTTGTTTGAAACTTTTTTTTTGTTGTTCTGAGATTGATATTCTATTTTTTTCTTTCTTCTGAGATATTTCGAGATGGGCAATTAAAATGGAATCATTCTCTACATAGAAAGATTTTTGTAAAGAGAAGGAAACCTCTGACATTAAAAAAAAAATATGTTTACGGACGTTTGCATGATTTTCATTATTTAAGGTTTACGTCGATACCTATCAGTCTCGAAAGATATCGACGCGATACCTGCCGACAGACTTTGCTTCACTTACCTGAATGGATTTCGCGCGGTTTTGGCAAATTGGTGACACATGTGTGAGGACAGAGGAGCACATTAGCAGGATGAAGGGCACCTTCAAGGAAGCGGCGCTTCGTTTCCGATAGATGAATGCCGCCAAGTGGCGTTTTGGGCAGATAGTTGGGTGGTACCAAGGCAAGACAATATATTCCTACCGCATGGATCGAATCAACCGCTTGCAGCACTCGAGACATCCACTGAAAGCTCTGTATAAAATGATAAGACATTTTTAAGGATACTCAAGCCGGTTTCTGATAAGCACATTTCCTTTTTAAAATAACATTTTCTCAATCTTTTTTTTTCTTTTTTTTTTGAAAGTAACTTTTAATTTCAGAACGCACCTCTTCCTCACTGCAATCAGGTCGTTGTTCAGCAACGACGCATATCCTTTCGTCTCTAAGAACTTTCACGCTAAAAACGGCGATTCTACCACGGTAAATAAATTTCATCGGTTCGACCGCCAGCACAGTGGCGATAATGTCGTCGGCATTATGTTTCCTGCCAGTCACCGTCATGAGACCGTCCCGCGATCCGCAGACAAACACAAGTCCTCCAGGACCAAGAAAACCCAACAAGCCTGAGCGTGTGTATTCTACATCACCTAAAGCGGCACCGTCGACCTGTAAGGGCGATACCTTGAAGGTATTGTTGGTAAGTCCTTGTAAGCCCCAATATTGACTACCGGTTGCCGCACTGTGCACGCAAATTTCACCCACTTCGTCAGTTTTACAAATAAATGGCTGCCCCTCCATCTTAATAACAACTACTATACCTGTGAAAAACATGAAGATAAATCGTTATTACTTGAATGATACGTCATAAAGTAAATATTCAAGATAATTAATTTAAAAACTCACTTCCAGGCATGACTTGTCCGCAATCCTGCAACGTCAATGACGTAAGAGAGTTCTCTTGATCTACTCTAACAACTCCGTAACTCAGGCCGGACATAGAGAGGACTCCACGACCAGTCGCATTCACTCCTGCGCGTCCTGGCCTTCTCACGGAAACTGTAAGAGCCTCGCTCGAGGAAGCGCACGGACAAACAGCGTCCGGCCTAAGTCCTTTGGACTGGAACACTGAGAGGAACTGATCGCAGGATGAGAGAGACCAGGGATTTGCGCCGTCCGCAACAAGTAGCAACCTCAATGACGCCAGAGAGACATCCTTGTGATCCTTAGTGGCTAACAAACCCCAGTGAAGATCTCGCGATTTTACCACCGCGACACTAGCTCGATGCTTCGTTATCATCTGCATCCAGCTGGCAGGATTGACCTTCATCAGAGCATAAGGGATAAAAATGACATGCATGCCGTTTAGCACGCTAGTCAAGGTGCTATGCCAGAGGCCGACTTCCCGTTTAAAATCCAGTACGCAGACGGCATTCTCGCCTTCGGTGTAGCCGCAGGCTTGCGTAAGAGCACGACAGTGAACCATCATCGCCGCCCTAGTAATGGTCACGCCCATCACGGAGCCGTCCTTGTCAGTAGTGTATTCGATATACGCGGGCGTGTCATCGGTGAGCCGTGGCGGCGCTAACCAGTCCTTGGGCGTTTTGCCTAAATGTTCAGTAACGAACCAGTGCAGTTTCGGCCAGCCCTTAAAAGCTACCACTTCACCAGCCGCTGTTTTTGGCAGACCTTTCAGACACGCTTCGCTAGTCAGTGCCACCTAAAAATTTTAAGATATATATATATATATATATATAGACATTAGTAATTCCCAAGGTCGAATGAGCTGTCACGTACATTAACGCAAATTGCAATGCAAATTGCACCACTGCACGGCTAATTGAACATGCAAATATTGTTGGAAAGGAATGTCGTCTGACGGTTAAGGCAAGAGACGGTGCTCCGCTTACCTGAATTCCACAGCTTCCCAAGAGAAATCCGATCTGTTGGGAACCCGCGTCACGACGGGTCAGAGGTACTTCGATGGGCACCGGCACGATGCCGGCTTGAAGACAGCCATAAAAAGCGCACATGAAGCTGATCGGATCGTTGTTCGGGTAAACCAGGGCGATTCTGTCGCCAGGTTTCAGGCAGCAATCCCCGCCGCGACTTAGAGCCTTATTCAGAAGAGTATAGGCAATCTTGTGAGAGCGACTGAGCAGTTTTCCGTATGTGAGCGTTACGCAAAGCTTGCCATTAGGATCCAGGACGGTAGCAACGGGTGCTTTGTACGTTGCCGAGCCATACCTGAACATCAAAATAGATTCCCATATAACACGTAATATAATATTAATATTCACACAGTAATATTACAATAAGATATAGCATTAATATTACAGAAATATTACACAGGTATTACAATATTAAAATATTAAAATATCCAAAAATGAATCATAATAATACAATAACGATACATCATAATTATATTAATGTGGCAGAGGAATTAAAATACTTTAATATTTTTTATATTGCAAATATATTGTAGTTGTACTTTCGTATAGAATTTATTTATGTATTATCATATATAATTTCTTTATCTTAAAGCTCAATTTTGGGGATTCACCTTCAAAAGATATCATTTCATTAAAACATAACCAAGATTAGATAGCCAATCTCATAATGCTGCGTCTTTCACTTTATCCTACAGTTTCATAATTACAAAAAATAGAACACCGCCATGTCTATCCATCAGCGGTACATCTTGCTCTTCCGTATTGTAACATTTACATGGTATTGCAGTAACATTTCAAAATCATATGTCATATCGCATATAATACAAATATTACAGAAATGTAATTGTGGCGCAGAAAGGCATGCGTCTGCTCTCTATGCTGAAATTCAAATCCCACTGATCAGAAACATCTAATTCTATTTGATCACTACCTCCCGGAAGGCAATGGCAAATCATCAAAGGTATCTTGCTATGACAACTCTTTTAAATTAAGCCGTTCGGAACCAGTGTTTAAATTGTAAGTCCCGTATACCTGTGTAAATTTTTAAAAGCGCATACCACAGAAATACGCTGAGAAGTCACCACGCTTTGACAAGAGCTAAGGGCTAGAAAGATCACAAAAATATTACATTGTGATATGTTGCGTGGTAATATTACAGTAATTGCAACTACAATATTACATTATAATATATCGAAATATTATAATTCTTCTCTAAGATTTCTATAACATTTCACTGTAATTTGTAATATTACTGTAATATTACTAATATATTACAATACTGTACAGTTCTTATATAAATCGCTGAATGCAAAAATCTCCGCTCTCCCTTTCTCGAATCATCGAAAATTCATGCGCACTGATAGCTTACCTTTGAATGGCGGCTTCGAGAGATCGTGGCAAGCCCGATGGCACCGACAATGTTTCGCCCACCGCTGATGTCATAGAACCACCTTCGGGTTTGGGAGCATTGGGATCTTTTGGATTTGCTGCAATCTCCAACTCGATGTCGTCGTCCTCATAGAACTCTGGTAGCGGTCGACGTTTCGGCCGTTTCAGCGTGTTCAATAGCTGCTGGATCTTTGCGGAGACTTTCCAGCGACCGGTGGTACCAGTATTATTCTGATCCTCGACCACATGTGCGTAACGGTTTACACGATCGGCGCCCGGTCGCCGCGTCGCTGATTGTTGCTGCCCAACTGGGGTACTGCTCGTCACATGGGTAACGTCCGGCGGTTGGATATTGCAATAGGCGTGCGGCGTGTACTCGGCGATGTCGGTGATGTCGGCACCGGGCGGCCTCCTGGCTGGCGGCCTGGGTGGTGGTGGAGTGTCACGAGCGGAACCGGTACTGCTGGTGTCCGAAAGACCAGTGCCTATCAAAATCGATAAATTACACACAAGCTTATTACACACAATTATCGAGTAACTTATTTCATACGACCATCGTCGCGTCACGCGCACGCAAGTTTCTTCACGTTTCAGCGCTCAATTCAACCATTTTTTTCATTCGTACACATGGAGGAAAAATAATGCGTATTGATTATTGGCGTGTCGTCCGGCGGAAACAGTCAAGGACGTGCGATACCAGCATTTAACGGAATCACATGCGCTTGAACCGTACACAATGCGTTTTCTTATATATATTTTTTTTCTCCCAATATATAACAAGTGTAACACAACAAATAGAAAATTTTTTCTAATCTTATACGACAAACATTAATTAATAGAGAAAAAAAACATATAAAAACAATAGAAAGATAGTAGAATTTTAACGACAAGGTATAATAAAAAATGCAAAAAGGTAGGATTAGAAGGAAGAGAACTCAGATGCGCAAGAAAAGAAAATTTAAAATAAGTAAAAATAAAGAAAAAAGTTAGACTCTGCGTATAATAAAATAATATTAGATATTAGAAACAAAAATTAAAATTTTGGAATCAGTTTCCTCAATAAACACTACAGATAAATAATAAATTACGTTGTATCTTGCACGGCACATTTATGTCTTACGTTTTATTCATATCCATTGTGCGTTACGTTTAACATTCATTGAGAAAACTGACTTTAAAATTTTAATTCACATTTCTAACATTTAATATTCCTTTATTATGCACTGAGCCTTAATTTAGTTAGAATAAGGCAGCAATATGGAAGAAATAAATAAATATTAGCCAAATAAAAAAATTATAGATGTTGTGGAGAAGAAATAGATTGTATGAAACACAACGTAGAACAATGTCATAGGACAGTTCTTTGGTTATAAAAGGCTGATTTAAAAGAATAAAAATAAAGATAAAAAAAGAAATATATAGCAAACTAGGATTAGGATTTAGACATTATAAATTTCTGGTAAAAAATTTTCTAAGAATCTTTTACACTTTCTTTAAAATAAAGATTTTTGAAAAAAATACTTATCATATAAATAAAAATACTATCAGATTTTTTAAATTACTTTCAGTAATTATAGAATAACACATATTAAAATATCAAAATTTACAAATATATGGATTACTAGAAAAATGTGACTTTTTCATATATTTTCATATCTTTCAGATTGTAAATTTTCTTTACAAATTATAGAATGAGAAATTCTTAAACTATATCAGAGTACACGTATATCAAAACTTCTAAAAAAGATGTAGATTTTTTAATAATTGCTTTGTTCATATTTTTTTCATAATTGCTTTAAAAAAAGTCTTTAAATCTACTTATGTGGATTTTAATGAAAAGATAATAAAGTGATATTTTGAAGAAAAGCGCCCAAAATTGGGCTCCAAAATCAAAATAAATAAAATACGAGGTGTGTTCAAAAAGTATCGCGAATTTTGAATTTTCGCGGGTTACGTATATTCGAATTTCGATCTTTTTGTGGCGTTATGTTGGTACTCATGTCTCTCACTTATGCCGACAAGCTCGGCCATTTTGAATGTTCACTTAATTGTTGACAGCTGCTTTGCTTGCACGTGTTTTGGATCGTCTTCGATTTTTACCTATTCAAAAAAATGGATCAAAGAACCTGTATCAAATTTTGTGTGAAAAACGAAATTAAGTGCGCGGATGCATTCCGAATGTTGACTGTGGCATACGGAGAAGCTACCTTGGACCGAAGCAACGTTTATCGGTGGTACAAAATGTTCTCAGAAGGCCGAGAAGATGTGAACGACGAAGAGCGTGCCGGACGCCCGAGCACTTCAACAACAGACAAAAAAATTAATGAAGTGGAGAAAATGGTATTGGCCAATCGTCGAATCACCGTTAGAGAAGTTGCTGAGGACCTAAACATATCGATTGGCTCGTGCCATTCGATTTTTATCAATGATTTGGGCATGAGACGGGTCGCCGCGAAATTCGTACCAAAATTGCTCAATTGTGACCAAAAACAGCATCGCATGAACATTGCTAATGAGATGTTGGACTCTGTCCGCGACGACCCAAATTTGCTCCAGAGGGTCATAACTGGTGACGAATCGTGGGTTTATGGTTATGACGTGGAAACCAAAGCTCAATCATCTCAATGGAAGCTGCCGCACGAACCAAGACCGAAAAAAGCGCGCCAAGTTCGGTCGAATGTGAAAGTTTTGCTGACAGTTTTCTTCGATTGCAGGGGCGTGGTGCATCATGAGTTCTTGCCACAGGGTAGAACGGTCAATAAGGAATATTACCTGCGCTAAGTTATGCGCAATTTGCGCGAAGCAATCCGCCAGAAACGCCCGGATTTGTGGAAGAACAAAAATTGGCTTTTGCACCACGATAACGCCCCTGCTCACACATCGTTGCTTGTGCGCGACTTTTTGGCCAAAAACAACACACTAATGATGCCGCAGCCACCGTATTCCCCAGATCTGGCCCCCTGTGACTTTTTCTTGTTCCCTAAACTGAAGAGGCCCATGAAAGGACGACGTTACGCTACGCTTGACGAGATAAAGACGGCATCGAAGGAGGAGCTGAACAAGATAAAAAAAAAAGATTTTTTGAAGTGCTTCGAAGATTGGAAAAACCGTTGGCACAAGTGTATAATATCTCATGGGGATTACTTTGAAGGGGACAAAATAGATATTCATGAATAAATAAATAATTTTTGAAAAAAACACAAAATTCGCGATACTTTTTGAACACACCTCGTATTTTAATAGTACAGTAATTAAATACTATATTAGTACAAATACATGTTTAGTTCAACTTAATTAAAATATCTGTACTTGAATATTTTAGATGTTGTGCTGATCTGAACAAAACTGAAGAAAATATTTAGATTTTTTTAAATTAATTCTGAAGAATATATTCCAATTTGTTTAAAAAAATTTGAGAAATTTTCTAAAAATGTTACAAAATTTATGCAAAAATTTTAAAAAATTTTTGAAAAATTATACATATATGAAAAATTTTATGAAAAATTTTCACTAAGGATATAGTAAAGCATTTGTGAAAGAATACATATACAATATATGTATACGCACACGCACACGCGCACACACACGCGCACGCGCACACGCACACGCACACGCACACGCACGCACGCACGCACGCACGCACGCACACATACGCACACACACACACACACACACACACACACACACACATGGGTGTCTATAAAATCTGTTTTTACCACTTATATTTTGAGAACAATTCAAAATTATGAAAAAATTGCGCAAAATACGATCATTTTAAGACGCTTTACCTTTCTAACATCCTTAAAAGAAATCCCCTCGAAATGATCAAATATTATATTTCATAGATTTTCACAATTTTGTATTGTTTCCGTAAAATATAGAAGGTGACAACAGACTTCAGAGATTTACTTCTTTTATATAATATATACGTATGCGTGTATACAATATATATATATGTATATACATATATATATATATATATATATATATATATATAAAGTCTAAAGCAATCTATCGAGTCTGTTCTCTCGAACCCTTAAACTAATATAGGGAAAAGTCGGGTAGTGCCGGATAGCAGGTAGTATCGGACAAAAATTGTTTTAAGCCATTACTCCTGAAGACAACACCTGTGAAACAATCGGCGTGTTGACTGGCGAAAGGGGGTACGGCTGACGCCATATTAGAACAAACGCCAGTAGTATTGACAAGTTACAATAAATTTTGTATTGTATACAGCTGTTTTCAGTGAAAGATAATTTCTGACTGTTGTATCTTGTCTGAAAGTAAGTATAAGTATGTTTTTAGTTTATTGTAAGAAACAACGTTGATTATCCTTTAAGTTGTCGGCTATAAATCTCGTTAGACTTATTAATACGCAAATAATAGCCAATTTTTCGTTGCCTGTTGTTCGAGTTGTATCGGATAGGTGAGTTGCAGATTATATCGGACAATCTTTACAGTTGATAAAACTTAAATTCTTACAACACTTTTTATATTATAGAGTAATATTGGCAAATTACGTCATAAATGATACAAAAAAAAAAAAATGAATAAAGCCATAGAAAAAATTAAAATTAAGAAAATGACTATTAGAAAAAAAAAATATTAAAAATATTAAAATATCGAATTTTTAAAGACTGTTTATTTTATTGACTTGTTACGTTAAGAAAAGTTTATTTTCATTTATTGACTTATGTTACTTACACAATAAAAAATAAAATGTACCAGAAAGTTCACTCTAAATTTTATGTTAAAATAACTCAAAAGTTAAGTTAAAATAATTCTTATTTTAAGTTATTTTAACTTAACTTTTGAAAATAACTCTTATTTTAAGTTATTTTAATTTAACTTTTGAGTTATTTTAACAAAAAAATTTAGAGTGGACTTTCTGGAACATTTTAGTTTTTACTGTGTATATACAATAACAATATAAAATAATAAATAATAATAATACACATATATAATAACGTAATATATAATAATGATATAATTATAATAATAAGTTGTTACACCAAAAATGACTCTTTTCTCACACACTGTATCATGTCCGATACAACCTTCCACAAACAAGCATGATAAAAATGCAATGCCTATAAAAAGTATAAAAAAACGATTGATATTTTTATTTTAGGAAAATGGGTTTCAAGAAGTGTTTTGGTATAAGAATGAAGTTTTGTATGATATAAAGTATGTTTAGCTATTAAAAAAAAATATTTGTGAAAAAGCTTAGGTGTCCGATACTACCCGATCTTCCCCTATATATATATATATATATATATAGTTTAAGAGATAAAAAATGAAAACAAAAGTATAAAAAGAAACCTTCAGTAATATAAAAAAATATAATATTATATAAAGCTTAGAGATATAAATGTTAACGCTGTGTTAGATAAGCTAATAAGGAAAAATTGTATGAATGTAAACAGAATCATAATAGAAGATAAACGTTAATTAGTCATTAAAGTATAAATGGATGTATGTGATTAAGAAATATAAATCAAGTTTCCTTCTTGGCAAAAAAGCTGAAATAAATAAATTTTATTTTGTTCAACAAATATTTATATAAACAAGTCTCAATTTACTTATATCGCCTATATGTTTTTAAACTGATATAAAAATGAATGCACATGCAATAAGAGTAAAAGGAATGTCGCTTCTTTTTTTATTATTTCGTTATTACATATAATTAATGATGATTTTACCGGTTGGGCCACCCGCGCTTGGACTCTCCTCGGTGACGACGCTGTCCTCGTCGCTGCTGGACTCCCCGCTGTCGCGTCTCTCCCGATCTGGACTCCTGGCCATCACGGAGGTTCTCTTGGATGGCATCGGCAAGGATGGCTTCGGCCGTCCCTGCATCGCCGCCAAGGCCTGTTGCACCGCCTCCTGACGCACCTCTAAACACGTACAAATTGATTACTCAAATGGACAACGAGGACGGATGAACACGTGCAGACACTTGACGGTTTTACTTCCGCATCGTCATCAGATCATCATATTCCAGCGCTATTTATACGTACGTGTTCATGCGTATTGCGCATCATACATTTTTTTTGTCTCGCTGACGATCTAATGTATACTTGTACGTATATGTGTGTGTGTGTGTGTGTGTGTGTGTGTGTGTGTGCGCGCGCGCGCGCGTGTGTGTGTGTACGTGAAAGGATTTGCGGGATAAGACGCTTAGACTTGGGAAGACTGAACAGTTAAATTAAAGTTATTGAGTAGACACCATAACAGAGTATGACATTATGACACAGGTAATTTTTTCTAGCGGTACAAACATACACGTATTCGAGATAAATAAATCTCTTTCGCATGCTACCACTTGCAAGATGTGCAGACTCTGTTCTTTTTTCCATTTTATTTCTAGCACATTTATAGACTGACACAAAGAGCATTATAATCGCTTCTTTCCTCGACAATTAATTTTAAGAAAAGTACCACAAACCTTTCTTAAATCTTGCTACGAATATGTTCGATTAAAGAAATATCTCATAACGTAAAAATTACAATTTCTTTTCATCTTCTTTTATATATTCGGATCAAGTATAAATTATATTTGCCTTTAGCTGTTTAGAATAACAGAGTACAACTTTAAAAAAGTTTTGAATATCGCAATAAATTGCTTAAATGAAAGACTTCCGAACAAAAATCTAAGATTTTAATCAGAAAAGCGCGTAGGGTTCACCTGGGACATAACGAATAAAACAACTTCGATCCTTCACCCTTACAAGTTATTTTTACGTCAAGACTCGCGATTAGAATGGAATTACGTTTTCCGGTTGCGATAGGTGCATCCATTGCGGTCGATGCCGTCGCGCGTAAACTGCAATATAATGCAGGTAACATTCGGTTACTGAGTCGGTTGCCATACATTTCCGGGTGAAGCGTACCCATATCGTTATTACATCATGCAACATCAGGATATGACTCGTTACTTATGTACTCACATAAGTTGTTATATACAGAGTCTCATACATATTCGGTTTCTTAGTATTTATCGTCAATTATAATTAATTTCGACAAACATTTTGCTTTATCAACTTAAAAATAGTCACCAAAGCTCTTTTTTACACTTCAACATTGGGAAAGAGAAGCAAGCACAATAAGTTACTTTACTGCTTAAGAATTTATTATATCACTTTTATTTCTTCTATTTTTTTTAAATATTGAATAAATATATATCAATAATAATTTTAAATATTAATAAATTGTCGAACAATCAATAATATAATATGTACACATACACTGATTCTAAAACATATCTGTTTTGTGTCACGGCAACAACTGAATATGATGTGTACACAGAAAAATATCAATTCTATTGCTAAGAAAAGCGTTTACTCAATTTACTTCTTTTCTTTTCGTAAGTAACAATTATCTGTATGAATATTTTCTTGATAATTATTAATTAAAATATACCAATCACAAAAACAAAATTTGTACTCTTTCGAAAATTATTATAAAATTATATCAAAGAAAAGTTTGAATAATAAGCACATTGATTATTTGTTTTAACTTGATATTCTTGATTAAAATAATAATGAAATAATACTAAAATTTAGAATATATTTTGAGCAAATTGAATATTTATGATAAACTTATGATTTACAGATACAAAAACTTATGAAATATTTGAAATAAGTAATACTTACATTATATAAATATATATTTTTCCGTGTATACACAGAAGTTTATTTTAAGAAAATAGTACTTGTTTCAAGTAAATAATAGGTGTATTTTAAAATTATTGTTGAAAAAATATTCTTTGCAAATTTAACTATTATTTAAAAGAAAATTAAAAACTGAGTGATTACTTTTCTTAGCATGAAAATGATATTTTTCTATATGTACACAATCTAATTTTGATTACTTATAACTTTCCTAAAAATAAATAGTAAAAATAAATAATAACATTTTTTTTAATCGAAATGCCAGACACAGATTAAGAAATATCACGGTAACAAGCAAATAAATAAGTGTATATATCTTTATTAATAAAAATTTTACAATAACAATAACAGTTACAGTTACAATAACGAAAAGAATTAAAAACCATTTTTTTTTCAAAAGTTTGTATTTGTTGAAAACCGAGGGGGAATTCACAACCCAAAATTTTGTACACCAATGCCGATTTTTGGTATTGCTGTAAAACACTGCCGACATTTTCGTACACTGCCGACAATGCTTACAATTAGTCAATGCCTACAATGCCGTCAATCCTATATTAAAATTAAGGCAATGCCATGCAATTATGAACACTACCGCGTACTGCCCATTATCATACGCCAATGCCTGCACAAGAATTCTAAAGCTTTCCCGAAGTATTCTACACAATTATACAAAAAACTTCCACAAATTTTATTTACGAACTGTATCTATACATTTTAATGTAATTGCACATTATTATGTGATGTCTTATGCATATAACTTCAAACAATGGAACACTAAAAATAATAATGAAAATAATCAAAATAATATACCTTGATATTGTATTTGTTTGTAATCAAAATAAATTTTAAACATTCTTCTTTAAAAATTCTATACATTTTACTGTAATTGCATATTATGTGATGTCTTATGCATAGGTATACCTAACTTCAAACAATAGAATACTAAAAATAATAATGTCTGTTAAGTTAGCACCCCCATCACAAAAAATCGAAACGCTACTTATGCCAAAATTAAGTGCTTTCTATGTGCTAATTATGTACTCTATTTGAAATTTTTATGCTCGAGCGGTTTAGCAGGAAAATGAGATTGAAGGTGAGGGTGCCAGCTTAACATTAAGCCAGCACCAACTCATACAAATAATTAATAAAATAAAAAAATAAATACACCAGAATTAAGTGCTTTTTATGTGCTTTTTAACGATATATAAATAAATGTTCGTACTCAATCTCTTCGACCAGAAAATCGTCCCGAAAGTACGAATACACATTAACAGTACAAGAGTAAAGTACCAGAAAGAAAACAATTCTGAAACTGATTATAGGCTTAAAATATTCTCCTATTTATGTGCTTTCGAAATATGCAAGACCAGATTTTTGTGCTCAAGCCCTTGATCGAAAAACCGACCCTGAAGTGAGCACCCCACCGTTCAGGTACAAAAGTAAACTACCAGAAAGAAAGCAATTATGAAATTGATTATAGGCTTAAAATATTCTCTTATTTATGTGCTTTTGGAATATGCAAGAAAAAATTTTTGTGCTCAACCCCATGATCGAAAAACCGACTCTGAAGTGAGCTCACCACTCCCCAACCACTGACGACAATGCCGTCAATATTATAGGTCACTGCTTACTTTTTTCAGTCCACTGCCAAAATTTTGTACACCAATGCCGGCTGTGAATTTCCCCTCGTTGAAAACATTAAAATAAAACGTTTTTTAAATAGTGTAAAAATTAAAAATTTTGAATTTAAAAACAAAGAGTACACCATGCCTTTCAAAAACAAACGATATACTTGGATATAACTTACCCAATACAAAATGTCGATCGATTAAAAATTAACGTTGTCTCTTAAACCAGAGGAAAAAGGTATTCTAATGTACTGAAATATACCGAGTAGATTAGCCGATCTAAATTACAGAAATGCCAATTTTCCAACAAATTTGGTCTATTGGTATGCCTAGACCCCGATAATAATACGCAAAAACAAGTAGGTGACTGTCACTAGGTTAATAATGCAAAATCTCTAAGAAACAAAAATTGAAATTTACGTTTGTCACAGAATAAAAAAAAATTATTATTGTCAATTTAACAATTATTAATTCGGTTCTTTTAAAATTTGATTTTTACGTGACATTTTTCATATGTTTTCTTGGAACGCTTTGTATACGACTACATTGACGCGAGTATTCCTGGACTTATCTTCAATGAGATATACTTCGACATCGACTGGTAACGGTGCACCAGGTGGAAGATTATCTGCACTTTGCGTTAAGATAAATGAAGCTTTCTATCAACGCTTCCAAACGAAGCGAGTTTTTCTTCCGGTCATGTGGAATGACATTTTAGTCAGGGAAGAAGCGCGCGGGGGGAGGGGGGGAAAAGGGTAAATGCGAAGCAAGGCGTCAAGCTTCGTTAATTTTATTTTAAGAACTAGAGTAGCTAGAAAAATGGAATAAAACCATACAGATCGATAACTAATGCTACTCACATTACATAACAGACAGACTCTCGTTCGTCCAATGTCGGGCTAATAAAAGTCTGAATCGCGGCTTCTCATGCAATAATCTCAAACGAATTTTACTAACATTATTCTTTTCCAGGTCCCTCCCGCCATTCTTTTTTAACACTTAATTCCACGGGAAGGAAGATGTATTTGTTGCAACCACTGAATGATTTTTTAAACAGTAGGGTAAAGTCAGTATATACGCCGCAGCTATTGAAAACTTAATTTATCAAGTATTATTTACTATGTTTGAAGAAAATCAATTACATCAATGCAAATTTCATACTGTTTACTATTATAAAAATATTTTAATAATGGAATATTTCTTTTCTTATACTTGAAGAAGAAACTTAAAAAAAACCCTTGCACTTTTGTCGTATTAAAAAAGTGGTGGGATTTACGACTAACAAATATGATATAAAATAACATAATGACTTACAAAATGTGTTTACAAAGTTTATTAGGGAATAAGAACAATAAATATATATACAAAGTAATAATAATGCAATATTGAAGAAATCAATATGCACAGACATCAACAGAGTGCAGATGTGTGCACATTGTGTTCTCAACACAATGGGGCAAGTGCTGCTTTTCAATCACGCAGCGTCTGTATTAAGGCATAAATCCCGTTGGCTGAAAATGCCGTATATCCTAAACAAGTGGGATATACAAGATATCAAACTAAGTAAAAAATGCAAGAGCTATGCACTTGTATCTTGCTTGTATTCCATCCTTTACTATCGCTATTTACATGTCATGAAATAATCATTATGCCTTTTACATTTCCTACAGTAATCACTTTAGAGTGTAGATCGTAATACACGATCGCGCTACTTTTACATGAAAAAATCAACTCAACACATTATTTTAATAATATTTTCGTTAATATTAACAATAAAGAACTGAAATCACAACACAATACTAATATAACATGGTGGTACATAACAGAGTGGTTGTGAGCAAATTATCTTTATTCCTTCTATTTTTTCTGACGTCTGCGGCGTACGTGCCAGCGCGGCGTAAATACCGACTTTACCCTATGGTAGAAATGAAGTTGATAAATTAGCAATGCACTTCCCGCTGTCACTGATCTGAATGATCCTTGTGTATCTAATGGCAGAGGTGTACTCACCGGAATGGTAACGGCTCTCATTGCGTGTGAGTCTGCGATTACCGCGTCTAGCTGCCGCCGCCGCTGCCGCTGCCGCCGCCGCAGCAGCCGAGTTCGAGTTCCCGGTGTTCCCTGTGGAGCCGCCAGAACCCGGAGGACTGGCGATTCCTCCAGGCGCTAGTCGACCGCCTGCATGCAACATAACAACAACAACGGCACATAGACAGAGAAGGAAGACGCTACGAGAGCTTGGCTGGGAGGCGCAAGAAATGTTGGCTCTTCCTCGATTCCGTCGCATCCAAATAAACGAGCACTCGAACGTCGGTACCAAAAGTGGAAACATTAGGAGTTAGTGCATTCTCTATCTACTTTGCTATCATTATCAGAAAGTCAATTTCTATACACAGTAAAAAATTGTTCTATTTATATTAAAATTGGTCCTCGTTACAATTTCCGTATATTGAATTTTTAAGATATTCAAGTGTTAATTTAACGTAATGTGAATACATATTTTAATACTTCGAGTTAAATTGATATTTAACATTTCTCAGTATTAAAATAATACAATTTATGGACTAACTAAGAACAAATAACATAAAAATAATATAGTTTTAAAGTGCGTATTCTGAGATAAATAAATAAAATGTACGTATGAATTTAACATGTTATAAACGTTAATTTTACTTAAAAAATATGATTCGACAATTTACTTTCAAATCGTTAAAATGTTACATTTTTTCCGTTAATTTTTTACATAATATTTATATATTGCTTTATAACATATTTGTCTTGTCTCAAATTAATACAAAAATTTAAGAAGACATGTGAAATATATTAACTTCTTTCGTACTTATTGGGACATATATGTGTACTCCAGTCTTTCAAAAATACATATGTTCAACAAAAATAAAGATAGCAATTCTTTTCTGAGTTTATTTTAAAGATAAAGGACAGGACTCTACATCCTTGTGAGTTTCAATCCCTGATCTACATATATTTTATAAAATAAAAGTGAAAAAGAATGAATAAAACATATATATCTTCCACAAAAATTAAAATCGTAAATTCTTTCTAGGTTTATTTTAAAAGTTAATTTTAAGGGCCATTTGAAAAAAAATCGCTATTTAATTTCAAAATAACAGATTTAATGTGGCAGACCAAAATACTAAATTGTATTCGCACGTAAGTATAGGGATATATAAGCATATACAGTTGGCATACATAGTTTTTGAAGCGACTTATGTGGAGTAAAAATTTTTAAATTTAAAAGGATCTAATTTGATAGCGTAAAATGCTAAATTGCTAAATTTTAGGATTTGAGTGAAACCCATGTTTCAAGAATTTTTCAAATCGCTAATTACGTATCCAAAGTCGAAATTTTTAAATTCAGATGCAATGTAGCTGATAAATGTAAGTAAAAAAGGTCAAATCAATTCTATTCACATTTCGAATTAGCGATCCCAAAAACACCATGAATATGAGACACGTATTGGGTCTGCTGTTTTGTATTTTGATTACAAATTCATAATGAATGACCCTGAAAATTTTTAGTGAGACGTAAATTAAATATTAATTATTCCTTGAAAAGCCAGGCACGAAAGGATTAAATTTAACACAAAACTTTTTACTGTGTAAATCTAACGAAAAGCTAGTTGAAAGAACGAAACTCTTTGCCGTGAAGGATCCCAAGAACCCGAGACTCCATAGATATCCATCCTTGCGATCAAAGATAAGGATCAAGAATCCGTGAGTCTTCGCGGTTCTAGAGAATAGGTCCCAAATGGTTAAGTACTACCCTCGCGAAAGCCTCCACCACATTCTTCGCGATTTACATGCTGTGGTTAGAGTGTTATTTATCTGGATGCGAGAGGTGATCGTCTAATTGCGCCATTGACGGCTGGTCGGTCATTCCACCATCGGATGCTGCGTCTCGTGAATGTGACTCGTATCGATCGTCCGTGGCACAGGAAGGTCGGAGGAGTGAGGAGGGCCAGTCGGTGGCGTGATGCAGTCGGAATAATCGCCGGGTGATTTCAGAAGAGTCGTACGGATCATCCTATTACGTGACTTTACCACGCACTACTTATCGAACTAGCGATAATCTAACTCTCATTGTCAGTTGCGTCTCACGTGTGAAGTAAAAAAAAAAACATTTTGCATTTGTGTTAAAATCACTTTGTTGAAATTTTTGTATTGAATTTTTAAGATACTCAACTGTTAATTTAGCATAATATAACTGTATTATTTGAATAGTTTATGTTAATTAATATTCAACATTTCTCTTAGTGTTAGAATAACACAATTTATGAAAATATAAACAACAACAAGCTATAAAAATAATATAATTTTGAAATGTAAATTCTAAGATTAAATATTATAAATATTAATTTTATCAAAGAAATATGCTTCCAAATTGTATCAAAGTGTTATATGTCTCATGTTAATTTTTTACCGAACATTTGTAACATGTATTTATGTTGTGCTAAGTTTACCACAAAATTGTTCAACGTGGAAAAACAGTGTTTATTCAAATTTTGTAAAAAAATTTTTTAAAAATTCTGGGATTTTTCAAAATTTCAGGTAAGCTTAACAAACTTTATATATAATGCAACTTTAAAATAAATTTATTTTGTCATATTTTTTAATGTTTCTTAATCACATAATCACAAAGAAAAGCCGTTGAGTTTTGAATATTAAATTTGAGAGAATACTCAAACAAAATAATATATAACAATTTGTTCGCAATACATGAATCTAATTCACCAAAAATACATTCGAAAAGTGATTAAATACATAACGCTAACTTTGAACGATGTTATTGTCCTTTATTGTTACTATTTCTTTTTATAAAAACGCGCGAGAGTCACAAAAGAATGTATGTCGTAGATGTGTATGTCATATCTATTGTCAATTAATTTCGCATTATCAAGAAAAAATGATCAAAGAAACAATTTTGTTAAAAAAGAGAGATGCACTGAGAAAAAAATGGTTGCAATTATCATAATTTAATTGTAATTTATTTTCGATACCAGCTATACATTTATAATTGTTCGTTCAACTATGTAAATTATAGTTACAAGTTATTATTACTATGTAAATAGCAAATGTTAAAAAAAACTAATCATATTCACTATAATTGTAATTGCATTTACGACATAGAAATGTTTATTTTATTTTTATTCTCCATATCTTGATATTTTATTATATTAATATTTGTTATAATTTACAGCAAGATTTTTTTATTGGTAGAACTATAAATACGAGGTTATCACATAGCAATAATAATCATAAAAACGGAGCTCTTAATTATTTTATCATGCAATTATAGTCAAATACTAAATATTTTTTTCTCAGTGTAGAATTAAAAAAAAAAAACCCGTAAAAATTTTCCTGACTACCAATAAAATCGCATAAAAATCCACAATTTTCAAGAATATTTTCAATGATAATTTCAAGGATAAAAAATAAATTCCATGAAAAATCCAGGTCTTATTTTTTCGGTCTTATTCCGATAAACAGTCTCCAAAAAAAAAGAGAAAAAAATAAAAATCTAAAAGTCAAGAGAAATACCTGACTCTATAATCAATATTTAAAGTCTTTCGTACCGCAAGGTGGTGCCACGATATCAAAGATCCCTATCGTAAAATATATAACGCGGATCCGCGGTATGCGATCGTGCGGTGATCTACGCGTAGCAAGAATCTTCTATCGACGCGGGCACGCGAAAAAAATGAGAGAGCGTTGCACACGCTCGCGGATATACACGATGCACTCGGTTGAATAGTGAGAATGCCGATGGATGGCAGGCCGCGGCCGGCTGGCTGCAATCTTGAGTCACCCGAAGGTGGAACAACCGGTCTCGGCTACCGCCTGGCTATGTCAAATTACAAAGGTATCTAAAGGTGCAAAAGCGTCTCGAGGCAACACACGCGAGAGACAAGGAGTATAAGCAGGCAGGCTGTACACGAGGAGAGAAGTGCAAGCGGCACGAAACTCGTTTGCGCTCAACAATTTTCCATAGTGTGCAGAAAATAGGAGTGTAACACCATTCCAAGGAGAGTCACATCTATTTTCATAAAAAATTTTTTGTGCGGTGAAAAACGGCTGTGTGAATAAGACACGATGAGATCGAAGCGAGGGGGAGACATTTCTGGATCTCTCGTTGTAAAACAATTGTAATAGCAGGGGGAGCGGGGGAGGAAACTCGCATCATTCCTGCTAGAATGTCGTGTCATTCGTGTCGTGTGTACACGTGTGTGTATGCGTGCATAGAGATGAGAATACACGTAACGCACAATAGTCAAAGAATCCTTTAAATTATCGAATTGTACATGTTCTAAATCTCTAATATCGGAGAAAAATTCTATGAGATCAATTCTCTACATTCTCGTCAAAAAGATAAAAAAGCTAAAAGCTGAAACCAAAGCAAAGTGTTGCGACACACAATCCATAACGTTGGCGCGCTAACGTTAATGTAGTCCGTTCGCCACGACTCCGAGAGATACGCTCGTTCGTGAGCTACGTAGTGCGTGGCGCTACCTGAGTGATAGCGCTTCTCGTTGTGCGTGACGCGCCGTTGCGTGCGCCGTGCACGTGGCTGCGGTCGACCGCCGCCACCATAGCCGCCTCCTCCTCCTCCTCCTCCTTCTCCTCCTGCACCTTCACCGCCACCTCCTCCGCTTCCGTAACCCGTTCTCTCCATCCCTCTACCAACGACGCCTCCGCTGCCGCCGCCGTCGCCGCCGCCACCACCACCACCACCGATACCACCATTTCCAGCCCCTATGATCCATACAAGCGCGTATGCACAGTGCGTTTCGATTCTTATAAATACCCGTATTTTCCTTATTCCCAATGCACCGTTTTATCTCGGATCGTTATTTAACCCTTTAAAACCCCAACAGAAGCTTTCCAATAAAGTATGTATAATTTATGAAAAACTTTCTTTCCAAAAATTTTCGGGTTTGCTAAGCTCGATTCGATTCTGGCCTCGAAATTCAAAATTCAATATGACGGAACAAATTTCCAAACATTTTCTAATTACACAGTTCAACCGAAAAATAATTTTTTTTTTACATCAAAATGAAAATTAGTGATTTCGTTCAGTTTGTTAAATACTGAATACGAATCCGGTTTTCAAATTGCTTCATCACGTCACAATTTTAAAAAATTTGCAATTAAAGTTGTAAAAATGGATGTTTACTTATACTTTGTCATATTGTAACTACGACATATGACGTTCTGAAGAAGCTTTTAATACAACAAAAATTAAATATGTTGTTAAAAAACTTTCAAATCCTCCAAAAGAATTTTTCGTGTTAGTCATAGTTAATAAGATATTCATGGTTAAATATAACGTATATGATAAGTCTTTACATCGTGTGACTTTTTACTAAAATTTAAACACTTTTTTTTATTTTTATTGACTATACTAATTTCACCATTTTGAATTCGTCAATTTTAATATTAGATTCATAATCAGTATTACGAATAGCTTTTATGCATGAATTTTTGAACAAATTCGCACATTTTAAAATATTGACAATCGCTATCTTGAATGCATTTTGAAATTGTCAATTTTGAATTCATTAGCGACTTAAAAAAACCCTTCAGTTTAAAGCACGGATGCCTAACTAGAGATCAGATTTCTTTTGACCATTGACAAACGTGTCAGATTAATAATTGTAATATAGACTTTAGTTTCTATTATTTTTCCCTTATCAATTGTTTGCTTATCAATTTTTCTATTTATTCTTTGTCTCACTCTATCGAGGCGTCGAAGAATAAACAATAGAAAATGTTTTAGTTCGGGAGCCGGATTTTAATCTGGTTTTGCAGTATGAAAAAGATTTTGTACATTATTAAGTTCGAGATTCTACTCGAGGTTCATATATGATAATCTCAATTTCATATAAAATATAAAATTTGATCACGAGCATTCGTAGTTTAAGGAAATATAGTTGAAAGCTATTTAGTAAATCATCAATGCTCCAATACACAGCTTTTCTGCAATAAACTAAATATTTAACCATATCTTATTAATTACAGCTTACATAAAGAATTTCTTTTGTAAGTTGGAAATCCTAACATATTTAATTTTGATTGTAATAAAATTTCTTCAGTCACATATGTATATCGCAGTTATAATATGACAAAGTACGTAAAAATAGTTCTCTTTTACAATTATAAATTTCTCAAAATTGTAAAATAATGGAGCCATTTGGAAACCAAATTCGTATTTAACGACTCCCGCGTCTCACCCCTAAATATAGAAAATGACTAGTCTCATTCTGGTGTTATCTTTTTATTATTGTAAAACTCAATTTTAAGGTTTTCTTGAGATCAAATTGAATACAATATAAAAATGCCAAAACTTAAAAATATAATTCAAAAATTTTCACTAGAGAAGAAACTGGTGTTATAGAACTCAACCAGAGTTTAAAAGTTGATACATTTATAGGCATCTGTTCCGTTCGGCTAGCACAAGCTTCAAATAAAACAGCCATCTAAAAACTTGACAATGTTAAAAATTTTGTAAAACCAAATTTTACAATATTCAAATTATTTTTAAAATACTGTCCGTCATAGATCTATCATTTAAAATTTTTTAATTTTAAACTCAGATTTGAATAAAGCATTATCAAATTATCCCATAGGCCAACTTTTATGAAAATCGAGCAAGCAATTTACAAAATAAAAAAAGGTGAAAAAATCGCTCGTTCACGAGTTAAACTACAATAAAAATTTGATATAGATGTGTTCATTAATTTTATAAGTTATTAGTGTAGACATTGTAATAATCGCGGTGTGTATAAACCACAAATTTTCTGAAAATTCAAAAATTGATACTTTTTGCTATGATAAAAAGCAGTTTTTATGCATAAAAACCGACTTTTAACCAATGTTGTTATTTTTACATGCAAACGCAAACGCAAACGCAAACGCACGCACGCTCTCTCTCTCTCTCTCTTTCCAAAGTTTACATTCTTCTTTAACTGTTCATGAATTAAAATTTTTTGTGATTTTAATTTCAGATCATTCAGAACTAAGATCGTGAACCACATTTTTTGTACATCTCGTTTGAACGCTAATAACTTTAAAATTAATGAACACATTTACACCAAATTTTTATTAAAAATAGTTCCCTATATCTACAATAAACGTACAAGAACCTCCAAAAATCCGTTATATAAGTTTTCCAAAAAAATTCTCAAAAATAGCCTCCTTTATTAAACTTCTAAAAGTATTATAAAAGACTTTAAAACTAAGTTCGTAATTCTGATAAAGTATTTGAAAGAATGTTCTTATTATTATCGCCACAAAAGCGGTAAATGACTCTCAAACAGGCCCGCAGCTGACTCTTTCGCATCATTTGACGGTGCAATGCTGTCATAATGGTTTACTTTGTGTTAAAAATTAATCAAATAGAGACTAAGTTTCGCCTGAATCGTATGAAGAATTTATATGTAAAAGAATATCCCGTTATCTGACATAGCCATACCGGCTAGAAAACTGTCGCTAGTTCGACTCGCGTTCACGACAATGGCAGATGCACGTAGCATATAACGAGCAGATAATGCGGAAGCGCTTCTTCCGCGTGCAGGTACAGTTAAACTGCAAGCCGATTGCAGCGGTTCTACCGATCGCAGCTGCGGGCGCAAAGGCGCGTCCATGCAACTATACGGGGTGGCACCATGGAAATGTACGCGATTTTCAGTGTTATACATTGCCTATCATCAATTCTAACTGGATTTTACTTTAATATATGGAGATTCCGAAGCAATGAGCAACAATAGCAAAATTTATATTCAAATTTATGTATTTAAGGGATTATAGAATTATACATTGAAAGAAACAAATGGTTGCAATTACCATAATTTAACTATACTTCATAGTCATTGTTGGTGCCAATTACATATTCATAATAGTTTTAATCATGCAATTTATAGTTATTGCTATGTAAATAATGAACAAATATTTAAAAAATAAATATTTGCTTTAATTGACTGTATTTATTATATAAAAATGTTTATTTTACTTTCACTGTCATATCTTGATCTTATTACATCAATATTTGAAATTATCATAACTTGTAAAATTTTTTCATAACTGTTAAAACTATAAACATAAGGTTAGTATTACTAATATTATAGTATTAATAACTATAAAAATAGAATTCTTAATCAAAACTATTTTATCATGCGATTATAATCACAAATATCACTCTTCCCTTGGTGTAAAACTTTAAAAGTTTCAAAAAATCAAAAATTTTTTCTGCATTTTTTATCACATTTTATAAATCATAAAAACTATAAAAATGCAATCAGTATAAATTAATAGCTGTAAGTAAATTATAAAAAATTACAAAACTTTGAACGTTTATCCTCTAAAGATTATTTTTAAAAACAGTGATAACAGTGCAAAAACAGTTTATTAATCAATTAATTTAAAGGTTTAAAGTAACACTTTTATAAGTAATATTTCGCATCAGTTCATGAAGAACTTTTTCTTTCCAATTTTTACCTTAAATTATAACAAGAGAAAGAACAAAATTTTAAAAAATATATATAATTTCCACGTCTAAATAATAAATGTGTTCAAATTTTCTCCAAAAATAACTGTAAAGTTAAAATTAAATAATGCCTACTTCTTTATTTTAGATAAGTTAATAAAGTTAAAATTTTGGCCACTTTTTGTATTGTGAATACTCTGCAGGTGCGCATGAACTGTGCGTATACCCTAAGAGAAAAGTGTTTAAATATGTAATTGCATGGTAATTATGGTTAAGAACTTTATTTTTTTTTACAGTTATTACTGCCACAATGCTAGTAATAATCTTGTGTTTATAATTCTACCACACACACAACTATGACAAAATTTTAATATAATTGTAATAATAATTTTTTAGATATTAATATAGTAAAACGTCAACATATATGGAGTAAAAATTAAATAAATAATTTTATATGGTAAATGTAATGACAATAATAACTATTTGTTAAAATTTATTTATGTACTAATAACAATTAATATTTGAATGGTTAAAAACAATTATAAATGAATTATTGGCAAAACTGAATATGAATATGTATAATAGTTAAACTAAATAATAATAACAACCTTTTTAATGTAACAATTATTCAGCACGGTATTATTATTTATTATTTCAATATTTTTTTTATAACTTTGCATCTTGATTTTATTAAAAATGTTTTTTTCTAACAAAACAAAAATACTATTTGTCAATCTTTTTCAATAAAAAATTTATGGTATTGAAAAAATGTTATTTTTCGATTAACCAACTCTAATAACTTCTTTGTTTATTATCTATTAGATCTCCAATTTCAAACAATTAATTTAATCTTTTTCATTTTTTTATTCGATGAAAAAAGTATTTTTTTCTCATTTAAACAAAAAATTATTAATTTCTTCTTGTCGCGTAAAAATTCCTCTAAAACAATAATCAAGAATTGAACAATTTATGCCAGATAAAACATTTAACAGGACGTGTTCTAAACTGTTAAAAATAAGAAATATCTGACCGCGAAAGGGTTGAACCGATAGGCAATGGGGTGCATCGACGAGAGACGCGTCCATGGAATGCAGCCTGTGCGGACCAGCAAATGACGCGTGGTAACGTCCGGACAATTCCGTCTCCGGTAATTTGCGACGATAAGACGAAGTCTTGCGTTCCTCGCAGTCGCGACAGTTGCAGTAACTGTTGGCAACTCGGAAACGATTCACTCGCGTTACACTTCGCGCCCGCGATAAGCGACGCGGAAACGCAACGTTGATCGACGTCGAAACCCGCGGTTCTTGAACGACTGTCGTGAAGAGCTCGAAATAATCGCATTTCAAGTGGCGCGAACGTTCCTCATAAAATAAACAGAGGTAAACTCACACGGAGCCGCGCATCCTTCTCGTTACAGCGCAATTTTCTCTGGGTTTTCTCTCGACCCCGCGTTCCGCGTCTCGCGTGGCGTAACCGGTAGCAGTAGTAGTAGTACATTGCAGTCGCAAGGTGCCGAGAGATGTTAAAACGACGCGTGCCGCGAAGATTGCGTCTTACGCCCCTTCCTTTTACACAGATTGCATTTACCATTGTGCACACAATGAGGCGCGTGTCTCTTGAGAATCGGAACGCGATTGATATTGCGAGCTCGTTGCGCGTCCCGATGGCGTAACATTGCACACACCAAGATGGATACGAGAGATAAGGCTTGGGAGTCTAGAAACTGGAAGTCGCGCCTTTTTCATCTAGGAAAGTAACGCTTTAATAAAATTAAAAAATTTACATTTTTTTTTTTACATAGACTTAATCTTATGGGATACAATTAGACCTCATCGAGAAAATTAAAAGGCGTTTCTATCAAAATGGACTGCGGCTTGTCTAAGAGTCCCGCTTCGAAGTGTACTCTATGCGAGATCGATCGCATATGTGACTAAACATGTGGGGCGATAATAATATTTTCACATCGCTGACTTCTCGTCCGCTCGGTACCGCATATCGCGAGTAATGCGCGATGATATCTCTCGCCGCTTACTTGCGGGAGTCTTAATGAATTCTAGAAAAGCGAAACACTCACCTATCTGCTTCGAGGCGTATGGCTGAAGTAGACGCGTCCGTTTCTTTTCATAACCCTTCTGCGTAATATCTCCTGCAACAACGGAAAACGGCTTAATTAATAATCCAATCCAAGAAATAATTTACAGCCAGTTGAACATTACACCTCAGATTGTCTTACACACTCAGAGGAAAACATATCGTATCAATAACTATAAATTTGTAAAAAAGTAACACCTCGACTATATATCACATGGTCGTAATAAAGACAATAAATACAGTAATATTACTGTTTGTAGTAAAATTGTTGGCTAAACTATAGAAAAATAATAATGCAAATAGTAGGCAACGAAAAAATTGAATCGGAAATTGACTGTGATTCGAATTCGGGATCTTTCATTCTCATTCCTAGCGCCTAGGACCCTGCACTACTGCTCCATTGCTACACTGAAAGGAAAAATTATAATGATGGCAGCTATAAGAGAACAACCATACAAATTTTTTTAATAGAATTATGATATATAGTTAAATGAACTACACTATAATTATTGCAACTAAGTTAATGGTTAAGAGAACTAATAAAAAATAGTTGTAATTACTATATTATATATTGTAGTATATTGCAACTATTTTTTATGAGTTCTCTTAAGCATTAACTTAGCTGCAGTAACTAGAGTACAGTTCACTTAACTATATATTATTATAATTATAAAAACAAAATTTGTATGGTTGTCTCCTTATAGTTATCATCACTACAATTTTTTTTCTCAGTGTATCATAATTATTCCAGTCGTATGTTTAATCGGCCGTATAATTGTTATAACTTATTTGTAGCAAAGTCTGTATAACTATGTAACCATAGTTGAGGTGCTATTTTACTAATAGTTGCGCAAACATTGTTGCTGTGGTGATAGAAACTACTTTATAGTTATTGCAACTAAAGCTTTAGTTGCAATAATTGTAAAATAGTTCATTAACTCCACATATAAAACTTGTATAGTTGTCACTTTTATAGTTATCACTATGAATTTTTGTCCAAGTACAATATGGCGAGTAAACATCAAAATCGTTGTTACTATTGATAACGTATGATACTAATCTTATCGAGTTGCTCAAGAAAGTATGTTATAATCTCTCGTTATCTCCGTTACTGTATCCGTTATATTCACGATGTAATAACAAAGCATTTAAATAAAGACCTTTAAAAATGGTGTCTATTTGAATTAGGAATGAGAGTAGAAATAGAATTGAAAATAGGATATTAATATAAAGTAGATAAAGTTAATGAAGAATCGGCTTGTATCGTTGGAAATAAATCGCGGTATTAAGAATTGTGGGGATTGAACGAAGCCGTTTTCAGGATTGAATTTTAGATCGATGCACGCTTGGCTGCCGGCGCGGCGGCCGATGCTGATGCAGCTCGCCCATGTGCCATGAGCACGATGTAAAACTGGTTAGCGTACTCGCCTTTCGTCACGCCTCGTAACTCGAGAAACCGCCGAAGAATCGATTCTAACGGCCGAGACATGATTTTTCCACGTTCACGAAACGAAACCGGGCCATCGCGATTATGCTAATCGACGTATTCGAATAATTCTTGACGTCGTTGATGCGTCAAACTTCGTATTTGTTCGTATTTGTGCAACGATTTCGAGAAAAGCAGCGCGACGTATGGGTTTGTCCACGGGACGGCACGGGGGAAAAGGTTCGATTCCACTCGGAAATCAAAACAGGAATTGTACATACTTTATATGTATAACTTTTATATACATATACAACTTGTATTTTATATATTATATATATTTATATACCTTCACATTAGAACTGAAAAAAAAAAGAATGAAACAGATTCAATAGAAATATTTTTGCAAAGAATGCATTTATAAAAAATATTATTTAAATTACCCGACTCTTATTCGATGTTATCTTACGGCATTAATTGTGACGCGAATTCTTTATTTTTCATAATATTGAATAATTCTTAGAAAATTATATAATTGCGCGCGCTAGTTATACACTAAATAAATAATATACGGCACATGTCATTTGAAGAAATAGCATGTAGCACGTGAATCAGAATACTCACGATTAAGGGATCCGGATTCAAATCCCACCAGGATAAGCATATTTTTCAAATAATTTTAAATTGTTACAGTTTTAGATAAAATTATCTTATCGGGCCAATGTCGGTAATCAATTTCAGTTCAACATTGACATCCAACATTGGGCTGATCTTATCACTTGAATATTATGTCGATGTCAATGCGAAATTATAGCTAGTACTGGGCCAACAGTCAAGAGTTGATAATCGATAGTTAGCTTGGTGCTGGTTCTTCAGCTATGAAACTATATACGAGCTATTTGCTTTTTTATATTTATTACAGAATTTTTTTTTTAGGAAAGTCAACAATATTGGCGTACCACTTTTTTGAATAATATTTCTTAAACAAGAGCTTAAAACAAACTTTAAATACAAACTAGAAAGTCTTCTATTCAAATGGTATAGCAGTTTTTATAATAGTATTTCGTATTTTGCATTAATTAATGTTTTCGCAACATAAATTCTAACTCCAAAAGAGCTATTGGATCTAATTTCTGAGAAATTGGGCCTAAAAACTGGCATAACAATGAACAGAATTCAGACCCCGTAAAAAAGGAGTTAATTATAAAATAAATTGATAAACTAACAAGGAAAGGGGTACAAAAGTGTCATCCTCGATTTTGAGTCATTAATATGTTGTACTACGAATCAAAATAAGTATTTTTTTTTATACGTGTCCGTTTTTACTTGTAGAAGAATTTGTAGTTATTTATTCGCACGGAGAAAAATATGAAAGAGAAAAATATAAACAAAACAACTTTTAACAAGCTAAAACACGCATATTAATTTAATATTGATAATAAACTCGCTATTGTTTAAACTATACGATTTACAAAAAAAAATCGTGCAAATTTTATTCTCACTTTTTAAAAATTCGTTCTTAACAGATTAAAAAAAAAAAGCTATAAATGTGCGAATATTATATAGGCTTTGATTTATTTATCTAAACAAATAATTAAATTATCAGATCATATTTTTATCAGTATTAATAAGGTACAATGTTTAATTTCCGAGAAACAAGGATGTATCGCTTTAAAACATCTATGCCAGTAATAGCGACTTTCTTTAATTCAAATAGTATTTTTTTATAAATACATTCAAATAAATATTTTTATTACTATTTTCTATTTTAATTATTTTCTTCAGTACTGAACGAGATATTGAAGAATTGGATAAAACAGAGGCAATGAATTTGTTCCCAATATATCTTTACTTTTCTTTTTAACTTTAAGATTCAAACGTTAAAAAAGTTGTAAAAAATTTCCACACGTTATAAATCCGTTGATCTTCGTAGGAATTAGCGAAAACCGCGCTAAGAGACATGTTGTGATATGCGTGCAGACTCGCGATCCAGTAAGAAACTCATCAAAATCGATCGTGGGATATTGCGCAATTAACGCCGTTGGACGCCGATGGAGGTAACGGTCAAGTAAAGGATAAATAGATTCAACGCGAGAAACGGTCGTAATCGCTGCGATTCAATTGCGTCGCCTGTTATTCAATAAGTATTAAGCGTAATTTGCGGATCTAAGAATGTGCATAAATTATTAAACAGAAATATTATTATTCTTTTCTTTACTGCGTCTTTAAATGTGATGTGTTTATACTAAAGAGTTGTTATATCATTAAAAAAAAATTATTATTCATTTTATTGATAGTAAAAAGATGTCAGGATAAATACTTTATTTATTTATCCTGATTGCTAGATTGAGATATCACACCAGAAATATACCAGACAAAGAAGATACAAATTGCAGGCAATAGAAACAAGAAAAGCACTTAAATTCGAAAAAAAAATCAAAGTGAATTAGACTAATAAAATACTTATGAATTGCTTAAACAAAATAAAAAAGGTTAGAAAAAATAAATTCAGATGGAAGACAAACAGAAAAATACAGTTTCATAGTAACGATATAAAATAAAAGTTTAGAATAGAAGTCAAAAGAAAGTGAGAAAAGCATTATAAGTAATTAAATTTAAAAAACAGAAAAATACATATAATTCAGTAGAATGTAAAAATCTAAAAAAGATATATGAAACTTTACATAAGAAATCTGAAATACTTAAAAAAAAACAAGGAAAAGATGATCAGAAAATCACTGTGAGATTTAGATGTGGGAATGAGAAATATCTAGAGCAAGTTCTAGAGATAACAAGAGAAGAATCTTTGCAGACTATGTAGAAAGTGAAACTTTAAAATACCTTGCAACGAGCTGCGTATTGCAGAAATAAGAAGTAACATAGCCAATTACTTGCAGAAAAGGTACAAGAAATTACGAGATGAAGAAAATTATGAAAATAAGGATAGATACATATAAAACCAAAATTAAAGAATTTTTCTAGAATAAATCCAAGACAACTTGTAAGTTAAAAGTCAAATAAAATTTGAAAAGTTGAAAACAGTATTGTTATACTTTTCGTTAAGTTAATAATAGGATCTCGGTTAAGAATATTGTTGGAATAAATCTTTCAAAGCTGAAAAGCATGAAGTAAATAAATATTTATCTGATATCATTTTGTTATTATTCCTACTATTACTATCATTTCCTAAATGACCCGCAGAACTATAATTCAAATCTTACTAGGACGTTTCCTCAAGGACGAGCACTTGCGCACGAGGAATACCGGTTGACCGGACGCTCTTCTCAATTGCGACTTCCGGCGCAAAGGTCTCCTCTTAAGTCCTGATTTTTGCCTTTTTAAATACTGTTGTCGTTGCTGCGGAAGGTTTTTTCTGCGCTCATTGAAACGATCAACATCATCGTCCTCGCTGTCAGTTGATGAGAGACATCGGTAGTTACAGCTTTCATTTTTCGATCTTTCCTTGACAACGTCCTTGGCTAGAAAGGTGAGAAATTGACTGCTGGCAAAATAATTTCCCGAAAGAATCGTTCTCGTCGGCGTCGCTGTCGACATTATCGTCGTTGTTGCTGTCGCCGTAGTCGTCGTTGTCGTTGAGAGCTTCCAAGTGGTCCCGCGTAACAGAAGACCGTTGGTCCTCAGCTCTTCTGAGAATAGCTTATCTTCGTTAAAGTCGCTGATTTTTGGAACTGGACAAGCTGATGATGAGGATGATGTCGCCGAGAAAGAACCCAAGGATGACGAAATAATCGAATTCAAGGCGTCATCTTCCCGACGCTCATTGAAATCACCTGACAGCAGTAGCTTCTGATCGTCGAACTGGTCATCTGACACGTTCGACGACCAGTCGTTAAGCCTCTCCAGAATTGAACCTTCATCATCAGGGAAGTATCTGATCTCCCGCCAAACTCGTCGCTGACGCCTCGAACGACGTCTCTCGGGCGGGACAAACCATACCGGACTGCTTGTGCGAGCCGCAGGTTGTTGGTTCTTCTTGCTAGCGCGTTGAGAAGTCCTCTTACCACTTTGGCGACGAGAACTGGAATGTCTAGACGCACTCGTTCGTTTGAAGTAGCCCTCCGTGCTCACGCTTGGGGATGGCTTTGGTGTCTTCCGACGAAAGAGACCGTTTCGCGTTACCCTGAAGCCAAGCAGTATCGATTGCAATCGATTGATCTTTGAACTGCGCAATATTTAACTCGATCGATCAGTAAAATTAATAGCAAAAATTCGAGCGACATATAGATTTTTGTCTTACTATAAACATATTCAACCCAAGAAAAATCTCATCAATGTAAGACTATAATAATTTCATTTTATCTTTTATTCAGCTCAAATATAGATTCTATTTACTTATTCTTTAGCTGTTTAAAATAGTAAAATATCAAAACTTTTAAAGTTTCGAGTATCGTAATTAATCACTTGAATACAAAATTGAAAAAAATTCAAAATTTTAATTCAACAGAGATTTTAATTCGACGAATCAATCAAAGAAAGACATTTCATTATTTTCACTGATCAATCTTTAAACGAAAAACTAATCACCCTGGTCTAAAATCGGCGAATCTGGTAATCTTAAGAGAGAAGCCAAAGGATGACGATGACGTCTCCTTGCTGACGGGCTTCTCTGGCGCCGAAACCGTTCTCGCGACAGTTGGTTGCGGTTTTTTCTCCTTTAAAGCGCTGTCCAGAGAATGATGAATCGAAGAATTCGAGACAGAGGAATGAACCGATATTGGAACCGAAACCGGAACTGGCACTGCATCCCTCCATATCCGGCCGAGACTGATGCTGACACTGAGCGATCCTTCTACAGAGGAGTCTTGATTCCAAAGAGTATCATGCCCATTGGTCGTCTCGTCCGTAACAATCCCAAATGATTTAGATTTGGACGTTAAAATAGGCGAAGCATCGAGCTCAAGAATTTTCAGATCCTCGACAACAGAATCCGTGTCAGTATGTTTAACAAGTTTTGTGGCCTTGATCTTAGAATGTTGAAGAGATTCGAAATTATCCTCGTGAAGCTTCTCGCGGGAAGAGGAGCTGACTCCTTGAAGCCACTCGTCATAAGTGATGGAGTCGCGACTAAGGGAGCGATCCTTCTTGAATTCTTGCTCTTTAATTTGTTGAGAAACAATTTTATCATTCGCCGTTGGTTGCGGAGGAGGAGTATTAACGACGGGCTCTAAATTTTTCTGGAGACGATTCCGTCGTTTGCCTCGATCTAGATAACTTTTCCTAATAGAAATTCTCTTGAAGGACTCGCTGCGCTTGAAGGAGGGCTCATTGCGGTCCTTCTTGCGGCTCACGAGCCTTCTCAGATTCTCGAAGGTAAGGGGCCTCATGAGGCAGCGCAACCTCGACTCACGGAAGTAGAATCGCTACAGATTTATACTATCTCTAAGTAGTATCAGATACATACATTTATGTAGCAAAGATTAATGAATGTATTCGTGAATCACAAAGATCTATATGAAACATATACGTGCTACAAATGCAAAAATATCCTGCACGATCGAGAATCCACGGAGTTTACGAAGTAAATAGGAATCTCGGTAATCCTAATTTTACGAAAGGGAGTATTTGTGAAAACAAAAATTTATGGATTCCTTTCTCCTCTTTCGCGTTGCTCTTCCTCTCTCTCTGTTTCTCCTTCTCAATCCCTTTACTCTTTGTTTCTCTTGTCTTCTTGCCCTCCTTGCCCTTTCGCTATCTGTGTATCCTTCTCTTCGTCCTTCCTCTCCCTTTCTCTCTTTCGTCCTTCTTCTCCGTTGCGCTAAGGTCCGCTAAGGTGCAACGCCGAGGTCTTCCAGTCGTGGATGATCAGCGTGGCTTTCCTTTTTCGACGCCGTGCTGCTGCGCCGCCACCACCACCGCTCCTCCTCCCTTTTCCTCATTGCCCTCCTCTTCCCTTTTCTTCGGTGCCCTGGGTTCGACCGGAATAATCATTTTATACGAAAAGATTCAACGCGAATTGCACGAGCGTCTTTAAAGTCAATGCACTCGGTATCGAGAAAATGATTTATTCTCAAGCACGACGTGTTCAACAATCACTATTTTTGCTTATTATAATAATTGTTACCAAATTTAAATGATTTTCTCGAATTGATGACTCCAGATTTAAGGTGGCAATTGATATACCTTCGTAACTGGCATATCTATTTATACTACTTGCCTCCCTAATATCAATGTATTATTGATGTAATCGTTCATCAGCAAACTAATCAAATATTTTTTCAGATCACGCTATTACTTTATCATTAATCGAATCTTATTTCAATTTTTCAATTGTGTATTTCCTTCGAATATCTCGCTCAATAGCTTAACTGCCACGAAAGTAATTTGAAACTTCGTCGGATACTTTCTCCGCCCTCGGACGATTACGAGGTTGTCTCACCCCCCTTTCCTCTCCTCCTCTGACGTTCTTCACGCGAACTCTCGATGATCCAAGTGCAATTTTCTACATCAAATCCGTGTTTCGTGTAGGAGAGATTTTCACTGTGTTTAATTTTATTTTCTGCTTACGATTAGTCAGTAAAGAGATATATTAAATTATATATTAAAACCAAGACACTATCATCCAATAGATAAAATTAAATCGGCATTTAACAATACGCGATATAAAAACACAAATGCTCTTTTTTCTTTGCTTGAACGAGCGATTCGTCGTTTATACACTAAAGATATACTTAACACCACCAGATTTCTACGAAATCTTGGCAAGTATTCACTAAAGTGATTAACTTTTCACTTGTCGGAAATGGAGTACTCCGTTCAAACACTCACGAATCTCTGGAGGTTGTCTCAGAAAATCACAATCATTATTGTCGTGCATATCCGCGGACACCTTCTCTACTCGCTTTCAATCGGCGAGTAAAAACCTCTAACTCGCTGCGTAAGACACGCGAGATAACTTACTCGACTGCGCGTCGCGTACACATGATCACTTTGAAAAAAATAACTCTTCGACAGAGGTTGAGAAGAGAGTTCACGCGCAAATCAAGCACGCTTCGAGATCGCGTGGCGTACGACGGCTCGACGCGCGTCCGCGCGTTCGAATTCGCGCGGCGCCCGCTTCGTCTCGCCGTCGAGGCGCGTACTCCAAGTCGCGTCGAATCACTGGCATTTTGCGCGCTCTCCGCGACTCGCGGCGATTCTCTTGTGCGCGGGGAGAGCTCAGAAGAAAGAAAGAGACAGAGGTGGAGAGAAACCTACGGGTGGGAAGCCGGCTCGCGCGTGTAAAAGTCGCCAGACGGAAGAGTAGGTGAGAGGATTGAACGCGCAGGAACGAGCGAACGAAGAAGAGGTGAGAGGGAGACAGAAGGATATGGGAGTGGTGGTGGCATGCCGTCCGTCCACTCTCGCCTGCCTTCTTCGCTCGCAGCATCCCACTCTCCCTCGCTCCATCTCGCTCGGCACTCTTCGCTGAGCTAACGCGGCCTCTCGCTCGGGCGCCGCTCGGGCTTCACTCGAGACCTCAACTCTCCGTTCCCTGCCTCCTTCCTAAGAAAGATTCTTAAGGTGGGATTACGAGGGTCGACCGGAGTTTCGGCCCCTCATGAGATTGTTACAGACCGCGGTGTTAAAAGCCGCGTGATGTTGCGCAAATATGTCGATAAATAATTATCGTCAAATTGTAATTTCTTTATCTAATTCACTCGCGAATCCTCGATCCCACAAAACTTTGCTTCTATCATGCCTCATTTCCACAGATCCGGTTCCATACAAAGCAAGCTTTCATTGCACATTTCACGCCAATTGTAATCACCAGACGTGCTTCGCGGCGCCTCATCACGTAGTATGCGTTCAGAATAGCATCATTGTGTATTAAGAATCGATTTTCAGAGTATTTGTGTACAAATTTTGGAAAAGTATTCGCTGATAATTCCTGATTTTCCAGTAATTTTATTCTAGATAAGATTAAATTTTTCAATTGGATAAAGTCGTCTATTATGAAATAGATTCCTAATATGAAATAGTAGAGTTTCTGCTAAACTAATAAGCGTATATGATTGGTTCTATTATAAACTTATTACTGTTGGAGTGAAATCTATATAGAAAATTCATTATTCGATCATAAGTGGTCATCGAGAAAGATGTAAAATAGAATGTTGTTGAATTTTGTTAAGATGAGTCTTTAAATCTAATTTATTATATAATAAATTATTTGGTAATAAATTCTGCATATAGTGATGGGGTAAGATCGTATTAATACATAAATACGAAATGTGACCATAGTTTTAAAAACTCAGGAAAAAAACCCATTTTTTTTTTCATTTTTTCGCGAATTTTTACAGTTTTTTTCCCAAGGGTAGAAAAATTCATTGAAAAAATTAAAAAAAATGTTTTACTATGGTGATACCTCACCAGTATTTAAGTTACCTGTTTTATGACACGATTTCTTAATCCTAGCTCGCCACACTTATTTTTCGAGTCCGTAGTTTGCCATACTCCGGTTCGTGAGACAGCTTAATTTTTCGTCTTGTCAATTTCATTCTAATTACTTATCGTTAGTATTTTTATGCTTGTATTGTAACAATTAAAAATATATAGTTTAAATACCATATTCATAAGATAATAGCAAGATAATAGCGAGAAAAAGATTTAAATTTAAAATAATTAAATTTATAAGAAAATATGCAGGAATAAAAAAACTATAAAACGAGACTACATTTCAGTAGGTCACCGGAGTATAACAAACTAAAGTTAAAAATCTGTGTTAATGAGAAATAACTACAGAATAGTCCGTATAAAGTTTGACTAATGTTAGTCTCTGACGTTAAGTTTATGTCCTTAAAGTTTTTTTTTCTATTTAGATATGATAATGTTAAATATGAGTAAAACAAAAAGCAAACCACACAAAAATGAATAAAAACAGACTTAATATATATTTTAAATAAAAAAATATAAAACATATGCCTCTTGACAATTGCTAATATTCAATATTCTTTACAAAATACTTGATATAAATATTAACTTAAATTAGTCTTCAGTTGCTAGAATTACATTTGTTTTTAAAATAGTTTGTTTAATAATTAATAATTATTAAATCTCATATGATGTAAAAAAAGTGACGTAATATAAAGAGAAATATTTTTACAAAAAACTAGCGATTGCATTTTATGAAAATAAAACAACAAAAAACAAACAAATTAGATCTGTCAACTATAATTTGATAAGTCTAAAATTTAAATACTTGTCGCTAATTTTACATAGTAATAAGAAACAAAGTAGTACTAAAGACTAAAAAAAAATATATAGTCACAGCAACAATTTATGTACACTATTAATTAATAATAAAACAGTAACTCAATTACATTACAGTTATATGGATTTCACACAAAAATATAATAATTGCATTTTTCCAGTTTTGACAACTTTTTTTTTAAATGAAGTATAATGTCATAATAACTAATTAATCATTACTGAAACACACCTTTTGCATCAATAATATATTTTTTGTTCAGACTATTTTGTGTACATATATATGGCGGTAAAGCCGATTAAGTATTCATATACTGTACAACCGGAATAATTATGAAAATGGTGATGAAACTGTCGTGGTGTAGCATCCTATGTGTTAGGAGCAAAAACAAAAGATTCCGAGTTCAAAATTCTCAGTTGACACAATTTTTCTATCGCCAACATTTGTGTTAATATTTTTCTGTAGTTATACAACAAATGATTACTGTAACTTTTTAGTTCATATAATTTAGTATTCCTATTACAATTTTATAATATATAATTGACATGCTATTCGTCCTCAAATTTCTAGTTGTTAGAATTACATTTGTACAATGTTTTCTCAGATTATGAATATGTATATCATATTATTAATTAATTTTGCATTATCAAGAAAAAAAAATAATCGAAAAAACAATTTTGTCAGAAAAAGATAAAATTTAAATTTAAAAGTAAAGTTTCCTAAAAGTTCTTCTAAGTACAGCTAAAATTCTATAAAAATCGCTGCTTTTTAAAGGTAAAAATAAATTTTCTAAAAATTTCAAGTTTTTTTTCCCCCAATAGTAAACACCCTGGCATCACTTCATTCGAGAAAAAAACTTTGATTTATAAATCGCCTATTCTTTGAGTCTTACCAATACCAATATAGCGACAAAGTCACTTTTATACGAGTAAAATTCGAGGCACGCCTACGCCCAACCGTTTTATGAAGTCAAATGCTTCGGTTTCGCTTGCGATTACGAACGAGTGGGCGATACAGAATGATTTCACGGTAATATTTTTCGAACTTTCTCATTCTATTGCTCGAGAAAAAGGACACTTATTTTCAGAATATATTTACCTTCTAAAACCATAGATTTTACACTTACAATAAAATACTTAAAAAAGAGCGTAAGAAAGAATCAATTATTTTATAAATCTCAATCGAATAATATTATAATTAACATTTGCCAATGTAATGAAGATTGTAAGTCGTTCTGTATAATAATAATTAAACAGTTAACATTTGCATATTAATTAAGAAAAACTAATATTTTTATAAATATTTATGCATAATTACGTTTACAAAGTTACAAACATAATAAACAAGTTACTCACAAGAGATAAATACGTTTTTTAAAACAATTTACTAATACATTTGAGAAAATGTATACCTGAATAGAGTAAATATATTCGACCAAAAAAAAAAAAAAGAATTTTTTATTTGTAGTAATAGCTGTTTACTCTATAAAGACATGTACAATATATAACATATCTCTTAGTGAAAGAAATGGGCATAGTACATAAGAGACTCATGATCCAAAGTTTATAGATTCAAATCCTATTAGAGTAAGCATGTGTTCAAGGTAATATATAGGGGAACCTGAGACATAATAAATCCATGAAGTATAATGAGGTGTAGTCGATAACTTTTTACAGAAATGCTACTATGTAATGAAATGTTATGCACACTAAAAAAAAATTACTAAATTTCAATCAATATTTGTTTGTATATTTATAAGAAAATATTTACTAAATATAAACATATATTTATTTAATAAAAAGACGCCTAATTAAACTTAATTATCAGTTTTCTTTAATTAACTAAATAATTACGTACTACAAGTAAATATTTTCTTTAGAATATACAAACAAATATTTATTGAAATTTAGTAATTTCTTTTGCAATAATTACTATTAGATGAATCTTACCATATGCTGTTTTCAGTTTTTGTATTATTTTTAGTTTAAAGTTGTTAGAAATTATTTAATGTATTCGCTGTGCTCTCCGCAACTGAGTTGAAGTTTCTGAGACAACTTTGCATAAAGTAAGCAATAATAAAATTCTATTTTTTATTACCGTAAGTACATTGATGTTATTAAATATCTTTTCTTTAATAAAATATTTATGCAAATATATTTATTCTCTTTGACGTTTTATTCAAGTAAATTTATATACTTTGGGGTATAATGGGGCACTAAAACACGGGGCAATATAGTGCATGTACATAAGCGCCATGCTACTATGCACCGGCCGCATACATTAGTGGCTGTATACGTTATGTTTTGCATTAAATTTTATATAAAACATAATCACAGATGTTACAAGATTTTAATTTTTTAATAACAATAATGTATCAAAAAAATTATTAATAAAATATATATATTATTAATTGAAAGTCTAATAATGCATTCCTATACGTATATTAGGTGTTCTAAGTTACTTTAAAAAATTTTTGCATATTCATTTTTGAAAAACAAGCAAGTTTTATGATGAAGTGCCCCACATAATGGGACATAATAAGATTAATGTACGTTTTCAATAAAATAATAATTTTGTCCTTTTAATTTACTCTTTTGCAATAAAATTTGTTTTCTTTTAAATAGATATTCCAAAGAATATTTTAGTAAAAAATTGATTTATTTACTTTTAATATATTTAAAACTAGTTTAAAATAGCTATGCCCGTGGCCCTGAGTTCTTCTATAACATCAATTTAAATATTTAATTTCAAATAAAATCATTGTACACTAATACAACTTCTATAATCTTTAATAAATAATAATTCTAAGACCTTAAGTAAACATTTACTATATAGTAAAAAATACTTTCTATAAATTATAAATAATTATAAATAATTTAATAGCAAAATTATTTCTTAAAAGTAAATTAACATTAAAAAATCACAAATTTACGAAAAAATAAAATTTATATTTCAATAAAAAATTTGATTGTATTGGATAAATTATGAAATAGATTTTATAATTTAATAAATGATTTATAAAAAAATTAAATTCTATGTTATGAAACAAATAAACACGATCCCTTATTTGAAGAAAACACGTTCAGAGTTGTAAATATATGGTTTATTAAAATTAAGAAAAATGTATTTATTTTTTAAATATATTTTTCTCAGTGTATGAACAATGAATACTATACTTTGAACTATTTGACAGATATCGCACGGATATCTGCGCTTACATAATTAAAGAAATTTACAGGATGTTGCTCTGTTGGCAAGACACGTTTCTCGAGAATATCAGAATTCTACAAGCACCATGAATCCACGTAATCATAATCTCGCACACGGAAAATATTCAATATCACCAAGCCGCCAAGGTGCCATGTGGCAGTATGAATCATTAAACCGTATATAGATATAATATTGTCAGAATAGTGCGGAGAGAGACATTATAATAGCCGATAAGCGCGAGGAGTGTCTACGGAGCACACTGACTCGCAAGGCGAGTCGAGGACATTTACCCACAAAACCGACGACCTTGATCTTACAAATGATCCACGAAGGAGCGGCTGGTAATGCTTCAGCTGCACCTGCATCGCGTGCGACAAAGTTGCTGCTAATCAACCCTGTTCTCCTCGATTCTTACTATCGAGAGAAGCAAAACGTTCGATAAAAAATATTTTATTATCGGAAAATTAATCGAGTGTTCGATATTAAAATTTGTTGCGTTGCGCACGTTTGAGAGTCTCATGCTGACTTTAGAATAAAACTGACATTAGACAATTATACGACAAAAAAAAAGAAATAAATTTATAAATGCTAATATATCCTGTGAGATCACACACATGTGAGGTAGCGGTATAGCAGTGCGAGTGAATTGGTAAAGAATAAAGAAACAAAGAATAAAAAATAAAATAAAAGAGCTCAAGAAAAATTGTAAGTATAAGCGACGCTTTCTATCGATTTCAGTAGATGTTTGTATAAAATTAACGATAATTAAGGTTTAAGATTAAGCAATATCGCGATGCGACCACCTGCAAGCCCACGGTAATCGCCAAGATAAATATGCGTCGTTTCTAAATAATTGTGATCTAATGATACGGCAATTATGAAATTGTAGGTTAAGATCGCTTTCTATTATTTTACTAGGTGAAGCGTCCGCTCGTGTTTCTGCATCGAGAATTAATGACTTAACAACGTGTCGCGCAATAAATATGTGTAGTTAAAGAAATATCGCGGTAAAAACGATACTTTTTAAACAATCTTACACTCAATAAAGAAGTGTTTAATTTTAAGATATTAAAATATTTTATTTCTATTGTTTAAAATTTAAACATTTCAATATAAAATTTAATATTTAAACTTTAAATATTTAAAAATATTTGAAAATATTTTAGTTTTAAACCATGTTTAGATTTATATTGAAACGTTTAAAACTGAAATCTTTAATAGCTTTAAACTATTTTCAGGCTAGTTTCACAATCTTCAATTAGCTTAATCGACCAATTAAATTTAAAAATTATTAACTTTGCAACTTAAAACTAATCATATTATTTGGTCCTTATCCATTTTCTAAGAAAAACAAAATTAGCAATACGATCAGTTCTCGGTTTAACAATTTTTAATTTCAATCGACCAAAATTAACCGATAGAAACAGATCTTTAATATTTTGTCTGAAGTAAAACATTTTTGAATATTTAAAACACAAAAACAAAAAACATTTTACAAATATGTTATTGGATCGATAGTATAACAACACAATAATAGTAAGAAAGCCTTCATTGGTCGTAGCTAGGTCTTAGTGCTTTTATTTTTATTTATGTGATTTTATATACTTTTCCGAACTCAACCAGAATGTGCGGCGAATTAATTTTCGGTCATAACACAGCATGTCGAGTAAGAATTAGTAATATCACTATTTATATTAAATTAATTAATTTAATATAATACTTGATGCTGATTTGCATCTATATACTCATTCCCCCCTAAAAAACATTTTAATATCTAAAGGCCTTTCTACAATAAGCTATTAGTCGGTATCATAAGTCGTAAGCCATAAGAATTGATCAATCGCAGTCAAATATTCTTTTCACATTTGACTGTGATTGGTCCTCTTTTATGGTTTATGACTTATGTTACTAACAACTTATTGTAGAAAGACCTCAAGATTAAATATTATTTTTAATATAACTCATCGATATTTACAAGAGAATCTGAAAAAGGACATTATTTTTCCATAATACGTTTCTATAATAAATAGAAATATTTATTAAATTATAAAAAGAATAAAATATTCATTCTAATTAAAAGGAATCTGAATAAAAGTCCAATTTCATTAAATTTTAAAATGAATGTACATCATTTCCTTTTTTAAATTAAACTGATACATTTAGGATAGATCTCATTACACAAAAAAAATAGTTGAATAATCTTTACCTTATGAAACTAGTAAAAATATTCTGGTTGCTTTTGTCAAACTTATGACAAAGACTTACTCGAAAGTAAAAATATCAAAGACGTAAGATAAAAAGTACATTACGATTATAATAAATTTATTCAAATGATTATTACTTTATAGTAAAAATAACTCATACGATTCTCAAAACTTGACTACTAATAACATTACACACTTTGTATTTTTTACTGCGCATTTGTCAGCGCTAAAGCAAAAAATACATTGAGAATCGAAAAACAGTAATAGTCTCTGAATTTTCGTTCATTCAGCGTACGATTTAGCTCATCGTTAGCATATTAGGTTACCATTCTGGAATCTTAGTTTTTTTAATCCCTCCGATGCATTTTCAAAAATTTGTAAAACAATGCGTAAATATAATTAATAAAATATTGTAGAATATATGCAAAATACAGATAAATAACATTAAGCTATAAAAATATTAAAAAAAAAATAAGAACTGTTTAAAAAAATTTTTTTTAATCTTTTTTTTGTTTAAATATTGCACCAGAATCGTTACTGGTCTTTATCGTAATAATTATGGAACGATACAATACTGATCCAGTTCAACGGATTAAAGGAAATAAAACTAAATCTGATTATCTATATTCGTTACTGTAGAATTCATAATAGTAATTGCGAAATCTGTACTGAAAGAATGGTTTACTGCAGTATGTAATAGTTAGTATAAAAAAAACTAAAAGTTTAGAAAGAGCAAAAATACACAATAATCGTTAGTGTTTTTCAGCTCTCAGTGTACTTGTCGATAAAATTCTATTGAGATATATGATAATTCAGATTTATGTACATTTCTTCAATACAGTAGCATAAAATTTACTAGAATTCTAGTGCATATATTATTTCACATTTTTTTCCATGCATCCCCAATTAACTCTTACCGGTAAATTAAATTTAAGAATTGCAAAACTTATAAAACCATGTATAATTCTGTTTTTCTTATACATTGTCCACAAATTATAATTTATTTATGTATTTATTAAAATATATCTAATACTTTCAAATAATCATTAAATAATAATACGTTCAATTGAAATTATTAAGAAAGTAAATCAGGAATCAATCTTTAAACATCAATCACAATAATTAAAAAATTTTTAATTATTTTTCAAAAATTTGTTAAAAAAATTAAAATAAAAGGCTTCTTAAATAATGTTCTTAAAACTATAAAATTTGAAATGTCTGTTAAGTTAGCACCCCCACCACAAAAAACCGAAACGCCACCTATGCCAAAATTAAGTGCTTTTTATGTGCTAATTATGTACCCAATTTGAAATTTTTGTGCTCGAGCGGTTTAGCAGGAAAATGAGATTGAAGGTGGGGGTGCCAGCTTAACGTTAAGCCAGCACCCACTCATATAAATAATTAATAAAATAAAAAAATAAATACACTAGAATTAAGTGCTTTTTATGTGCTTTTTAACGATATATAAATAAATGTTCGTACTCAATCTCTTCGACCAGAAAATCGTTCAGAAAGTACAAATACACACTAATGGAACAAAAGTAAACTACCAGAAAGAAAGCAATTCTGAAATTGGTTGTAGGCTTAAAATATTCTCCTATTTATGTGCTTTCAAAATATGCAAGACAGGATTTTTGTGCTCAACCCCTTGATCGAAAAACCGACCCTAAAGTGAGCACCCCACCGTTCATTTACAAGAGTAAACTACCAGAAAGAAAGCAATTCTGAAATCGGTTGTAGGCTTAAAATATTCTTCTATTTATGTGCTTTCGCAATATGCAAGACAAGATTTTTGTGCTCAACCCCTTGATCGAAAAACCGACCCCGAAGTGAGCACCCCACCGTTCAGCTACAAGAGTAAACTACCAGAAAGAAAGCAATCCTGAAATTGGTTGTAGACTTAAAATATTCTTCTATTAATGTGCTTTCGAAATATGCAAGACAGGATTTTTGTGCTCAACCCCTTCATCGAAAAACCGACCCTGAAGTGAGCACCCTATCATTCCGGTACAAGAGTAAAGTTTCAGTGGAAACGCAGACATTGTGTTAAGCTTACGATCTAGATTTTTTTTGTTTAAATTTTGCATATATGCGGTATTTAATTTGACGTTTTAAGTATTAATTATATACTTATAGGTAAATCAGTAAATTGAGGGAATAGTAAGGAAATTAAATAAGACTTAAAAATGTTTTGAATATAATTAATTTAAATATATTAAATCACATTTTGTATTGATACATTTATGAATATTGTTTCAATTTTTTTACTTGATGTAACATTGAAAAATTTGCAAAGTCTAATTTTTATGGAGAATTATTACGTTACTGTAGGACATTTATATGCATACGTTTACACACACACACGCACGCACGCACGCACGCACGCACGCACGCACGCACGCACGCACGCACGCACGCACGCACGCACGCACGCACGCACGCACGCACGCACGCACGCACGCACGCACGCACGCACGCACGCACGCACGCACGCACGCACGCACGCACGCACGCACGCACGCACGCACGCACGCACGCACGCACGCACGCACGCACGCACGCACGCACGCACGCACGCACGCACGCACGCACGCACGCACGCACGCACGCACGCACGCACGCACGCACGCACGCACGCACGCACGCACGCACGCACGCACGCACGCACGCACGCACGCACGCACGCACGCACGCACGCACGCACGCACGCACGCACGCACGCACGCACGTACGCACGCACACACACACAACGTATTCATACATATATACATATATACATACATACGGTTGTGTGCATGCGTGCGTGCGTGTGTGTGTGTGTGTGTGTGTGTGTTTACATGATTGCAAGCCCTTTTCTTTCTAGTCCTTTACGTTACGTTCTAGTGCAATGTTACATATATAATAGTGCAGTTCACGCTATAATTGCGCGACTAATACTTGAAGGATGAATTAATTTGATGTTTTATTTAGTATCTAGAGTGTATTTGGATGTTATATGCGTGCATGTAATAGGTTAAAATACTTAAAATTGTGGTTATTTTAAAAATGTTTTGTATATAAAAAATTTGAATTAAAATATTAATGTTATGATTTTATATTTTTAAATGACATATATAATTTTTAAATATCCTTCATTTATTATCGATGCACGTTACGTAACAATGTAATATAGTGTACTTGTTTTTCTTATTTATAATATAAGCAGTTCACGCATTGGCGCGACTTATATCTGCAGAGTATCTTAGTTAAAAGTAAAAATACGCGTTAACCTGCAGATATAATCAATGCTTTTTATGCAAATTCTGATAACATTACGCTACACAACATAAGTAGCAGTTCACGCTCTTGCACGCGACTAATATTTGAAAGATATTTAGTCACATTAATAATTTTGAAAATAATAATATACGAAGTATAACATGATCACTGATAGCTTACAAATATTATCAATGCTTATTATGTAGCTTTCTCCATAACATTTTTTATTAACTTAGTTAAAGATTTGTGACATATTCCTAAAATTGTTTCATTTTAACAAAATATATATGTACTTGTATAAGTTGCTTAATTATGAATTGATTTTTGAAATTATATTATTTTTATTAAATGCATAATTATGTTGCATATAATATAAGCTGTGGACAAACAGCGTAATTTGCATTTAAAATCTGTTCTGTGTCCTTACAGTCATCATATTTCATCCATTTATTATTTTTTCTGTAACATATAGCTGCATAATGTCCAATAGCGTCTGATGAACGTCTTGTTTGTGTCCCAGGAGCTTTGAAGGAACTCACTTCAGGGTCGGTTTTTCGATCAAGGGGTTGAGTACAAAAATCCTGTCTTGCATATTTTGAAAGCACATAAATAGAAGAATATTTTAAGCCTACAACCAATTTCAGAATTGCTTTCTTTCTGGTAGTTTACTCTTGTAGGTGAACGGTGGGGTGCTCACTTGAGGGTCGGTTTTTCGATGAAGGGGTTGAGCACAAAAATCCTGTCTTGCATATTTCGAAAGCACATAAATAGAAGAATATTTTAAGCCTACAACCGATTTCAGAATTGCTTTCTTTCTGGTAGTTTACTCTTGTAGATGAACAGTGGGGTGCTCATTTCAGGGTCGGTTTTTCGATCAAGGGGTTGAGCACAAAAATCCTGTGTTGCATATTTTGAAAGCACATAAATAGGAGAATATTTTAAGCCTACAACGAATTTCAGAATTGCTTTCTTTCTGGTAGTTTACTCTTGTAGCTGAACGGTGGGGTGCTCACTTCAGGGTCGGTTTTTCGATGAAGGGGTTGAGCACAAAAATCCTGTCTTGCATATTTTGAAAGCACATAAATAGGAGAATATTTTAAGCCTACAACGAATTTCAGAATTGCTTTCTTTCTGGTAGTTTACTCTTGTAGATGAACAGTGGGGTGCTCACTTCAGGGTCGGTTTTTCGATCAAGGGGTTGAGCACAAAAATCCTGTCTTACATATTTTGAAAGCACATAAATAGGAGAATATTTTAAGCCTACAACCAATTTCAGAATTGCTTTCTTTCTGGTAGTTTACTCTTATTCCATTAGTGTGTATTTGTACTTTCTGAACGATTTTCTAGTCGAAGAGATTGAGTACGAACATTTATTTATATATCGTTGAAAAGCACATAAAAAGCACTTAATTCTAGTGTATTTATTTTTTTATTTTATTAATTATTTATATGAGTGGGTGCTGGCTTAACGTTAAGCTGGCACCCCCACCTTCAATCTCATTTTCCTGCTAAACTGTTCGAGCACAAAAATTTCAAATTGGGTACATAATTAGCACATAAAAAGCACTTAATTTTGGCATAGGTGGCGTTTCGGTTTTTTGTGATGGGGGTGCTAACTTAACAGACATAAATTTGAATTTGAAGAAAATAAATATGGCCAGCATGAACTTTAATCGTTATTTAATTTGAATTGTTTCAAGATGATTAATACTATTTTTTATATCGAAGAAAAAGAGTATTCTAATGTGTTCAAATCTATCAAATATAGATTAAAAAATCATCAAATTTATAGACATGTGCCAATTTTCAAAAAAAAAAAACTTCTGGTACACAGTAAGGAAGAACAATCTTGTTTTCAAAATATTTTTATTTTTAATATGTAAATATTAAAATAAGATTATATAGCATCCTGCTATATAATCTTATTTTATATAAACCTATTATGTGAAAGGGTTTTTATAAACCTCCTTATGTGAAAAAATTTGGTATACTTTCAACAAATAAAACAAATAAATTTCATTATTTAATAATAATTTTCATGAGTTAGGCTCTGCGTACAATAAAGAATTATTAGATATTAGGAATAGAAATTAAAATTTTATAATGAATTTCTTGATGAATATCTATAATGAATAAACATTATAGATAAATAATAAGTTATATTGAACGACACATTTATATCTTATGTTTTATTCGTATCCATTACGCGTTACATTAAATATTCATTAAAAAAAGTACTAAAATTTTAATTCCTATTTCTAATATCTAATATTATTCTCTATTGTGCGCAGAGTCTTAAAACAAAAATTGAATATAAAATGACAATATTCTCAAATCAAGAATTAGAATTTTTAATACTATTATCAACATAATTATATTATATTCTTTAGATGGCTATCATAATATTAAAATAAATATAAAATATTTTACTAAAATTTAAGATTATCAAATTTTCTAAAGAAAATTAAAAAAATATTCAGCAATTATAATGTATTATTCTATTTTAGAATAATAACGATTTTTAATTAAAATGCATAAAAGCACCCCTGACAATCGTTTATGTCAAGAGAAATTAAGCGACTATTCCATTAATGCCATTTATAAAATAATAAATTGTCTCTAAGAGTTCAGTCTTTCATCTTGTTTTAATCTTTAAATAGATAGGTGGGATAGCTACAGCATCCTAGACAATAAAGAAATGTAAAGGATTAGAAATCTTGTTTTAGAAAAGTAAAATAAAATCTATAAGTCTTAAAGTTTATTTTTTTTTACATTTCTTTATCTTCTAAAAGTTTAACTAATGTGAATTTAAATATAACATAATATATTAATAAAAAATATAACAAATTTCTGTGGGATGTTGTTGGCACTTACTTTCGTAACTTTTGATCACCTACCTATTGAAAGGCTAAACATCAAGAATGCAAAGCATGCATTCTTATACTTTGTTTCATTTATCTGTCGTAGCGTTTTATGCCTGATGAATGTATATTATTTGTGGGTAATGCTTTCGAAACGAATTAGTCATTTTCTTGGTAATAATATAAAGACCGCGGACTCCATTCTTTTTACACCAGAACTTCTCACTAAAAACCTGTGATCTCAAGAGCTAGTAGTAGTAGTAATAATAGTAATAAAAGCGTGGGACTATATCACTCTCGCTAAGTTGTCAGTCTCAGCTCAACTTTGCTATGTACAAAATTATTGCTCAACTTCTTGTTTCTTTAAACTTAATATCAGTCTTAATAGGAGCCCTGAGCTGAGTCTCTATGTTTCTTTAGGGCTTGGCACAGCCCTACAGCCATTGACAAAATTATTAGGCACCCTTGCTTTTTCTAAATTTTTTATAACTAAATTGCGTAAGCTAAAAAATAAGTTATAAAAAACAATGCGGTGGACCAAGCAAACATTAGTTTATGTAGTTATTTAAAAAATAAATGCTAACATTTATAAAGATAGTGTTATGTATTTCTTTATAAATTGAAAAAATTGTTAAATAAATAGGGTGCCTAATAATTTTGTCAATGGCTGTAGATTCTTACACTTTCTTAGACTTATATCCCAGCTATAGATCTTAATACTGTAGCTGTAGTCCCTTAGGATTGGTACTGCTCCAGATCGTTAAGATGTAACATAATCTTGGAAAAAAAAATATATATATATATATTGTATATAGGAGGCAAATCGTTAGACGGGGTAATTCGATAATTGAAAATATCTTTTTATGGGTACATATTAAAAATTTACTTTAAATACTATAATAAACTATACTAAATAAATACTATAATAAACCATACTATAATAAATACTATAATAAATAAACACGTCCTAATGTAATGATGTTGCTATGATAATAAAGTTTTGTTGGCAACGTCATATTGAAATCGTAATAGTGAAAAATGTGTTTTGTGAGAGCCAAAGTAATTTCTGATAGTCAGCATTTCTTCGAAATTTAAGTAAGATAATTTTTTTTGAAAACTTTGAATGTATCGTGTCCAGTTAAATGTATTTGAAACATTTCGTGTTTATTTTTTGCTGTGTGATGTCTATTTTTGTCGATCATACGCAATAATGCGCACAGTTGATGTTAGGGCTATTCGTAATACCGAGCACCGGGGCGATTCGTTAATACTGATTGCAGCGCTTATGGATAATCCTAACCTTACGTTGGCTGCATTAAAAACGTCTACGCTACGCAAAGTTAAACATTGAGGTAAACTGAAGTTCTTCATTGATTTAGTTCAAACTTGATAATATTGTGTATTTTAGTACAATGAACATAAATATGAATATAAAATCGTCGCTCTTAAGCAGCTAAAAAGTTATAAAGCGTTAAAGATTGACACTTGTGAGGTTAGGAAATCTGTTACATCAATGGTATAAAAGGACATGCGAATGTGTATGTTTGCATTTGTTTTTTGTATACCTACATCCTTTTTTAAATAAAAGAAAGTCTTAACAACAGTTTTTTTACAGACTTTCAACTTAAAATACAAATTTCGGAATATTCCCGGACTAGTTACGAATTACCCCGGGCTTGGGGCTATTCGTAATTTTTGGCATTGGTCGACATTTTTATATGTATTTCAAAGCAAGTACATTTCCATCTATACTGGCATTGTAAAGAAAAAGATTCAACCTTTCAAACCGTCCCATGTTTTTTTTTTAAATAAATATAGGACTCAGAAGACACAAAAGAAAAAAAGATCTAACGAATAGCCCCGGTCTTCCCTATATATGTATATGTATATATATATATGCACACACACAATATATATACACAAACACACAAAGTAATAGTCAGGATCAAACTCGGGATCCACTGATTGTGACCATTGTCACACAAATTCACGTGCCACTCTGATTTCAAAAACTAGTACTAATAATAGAAACGGATAAAACTATATTAATTCCTAAATGTTACAAATCTAAGAGTTCCTCTATGACAACTGCTAAGACCTTTTTTTCATTAAGTTCAACACAGAGAGCCTAATCCCTAAATTTAATAAATTTAATAAACAAGTTTCTTTTAAGATATAACCCTTGATATAACCCTCAGGTTCTTAAGCTTATGCAGCCCTAGTTCTTTAGACCTTAATACAGCCTTAGTATTCTCTTGAGGCCTGATACAGTTCCAGGTTTTCATGGCATAGCTTTCGAACAATATATGTACAGTGATCTTGGCAAAAATTCTCTCGGTGGTTTACTATTGCCTTCCGCAAAAGATGAAAATCAATTAAAAAAAAATTCTCTGTCCTGAGTGAATTTGAATCTGGATCTTTGGCACAAAGAGTAAACGCGCAACTCTATGCCACAATCACCACTTATGAAAACTAGTAAATTATAAAATAACTATATCCTATATGACCTATCTAAATTAAAAATGCTGAGTCTAAAATTAAAAATTGATAACAGATTCAAAGTAGGAAACATTTTTAAACATTAATTAAAAATATGGAACAGTTTCAAATATTTACGTGGATGCAGTAAAGATTTTTAGACAAAGTGTCGTTTAGGTCGTACTGAATACACATACTCAATATGACTTAATTATATGTTTTCTTCTTTTTTTACAAAAAGTGTTAGAAAAATAGATAATAAAGTGATATGACATTATAATTCTAAGTTTATTGACATATTAACAAAAGAGTATTTACATACTATTTAAATTCTTTAGAGTGGAATTTCATCTAAAAGAGTAGAATTCCACTCTAAAAGTAAAAATCCTGCTTTTTACCAAGATTGGCAGAATTTTCATACTTTTAGAGTGGGATTCCACTCCAAAGAATATAGAGAGTAAAGAACTATTTTCGTCAACAGTCTATTAAATAAATAATTGACTTATCTTAACTGTCTCCCCTTATCGGATTTTAGTAGGTGGATTAAAATTTATAATCTGAAGTAATAAAAGTACTAAAAAAACATTACACTCAATGTGTGTGCGTGTATGCGTGTGTACTCATTATTGGTATAGGTCATATTGATTGTACCATATAAAGTTTTTTTTCTTTAACTGTAAACAGGATGCTATAACAAAAATATAAATTAAATACAACATTGTAAAGTATATATATAGAGCTACAATATAAACTGCAAAGATTAATAATCATCACTTGATAGTTATAGAAAGCAATAACTTTCCAAAATATTACCCTAACAATTGAATCATAAAAAACATAATCAAGAAAATTCTACTTTTGACTTCAACAACAGAATACACAAACTGAACAGTCAACTGTTAACAAGGCATGTTGACAGCTTGAACAACATACTAGCGTTATTTGTTTAATTCATCATATAACAACTACACTTAGAAACAGCAAGTAAGCCATGTTAAGTTCTAGGCCATATAGGATACACTTATCTTGATTTTTTCTTTGCCTTAATTATGTCTAACAAAACATTATTGCAATCATTGCTCATTTTTTTGCCAAAGATTAATCTTATCGATAAATAAATATCTAAGTGAATAATGCATTATCAGAAATACGCGTGATGCTGTAATAAAGATCATGGCGTAACATGAGGTTAAGCTCCGCAATGCGCGTTATAAAGTCGTTTCTTCTTTATTAATGCGGATGTACGACACCGCTGACGTAGACTCTTAAGTCTTATTTACAGCTGGACGACGTAAGCCGCTTACGTTACACCCGTACCACGTGCTAGCTTAGTCAAGCAGTTGACCAAGAAATTGCATTTTCCCCGTCCGTTCAATCATCGAACTTGTCTTTGCCTTACAAGTGGCTCAGCTTGAGGCTTGCTGGCGAGGTCGTAATGACCTTAATGATTAATTGACGGTTGTTCGAAAATATCGTAAATATGAAAGAACTTTCAAATTCAAAGATTTGTCAACTATCAAGATTGCGTTTCGATAATAGCAAAGAGAATAAAGTTTTAAAAAATCATATAAAAATTCTCAACACGCTCGAACAAAACATTGAATAATCCCCTTAAGTATACAACTAAATTAATAGCAATAAAATAGTGGTGCAAAGACCTAAGTATTAGAAATGAAAACCAGGGATCCCAAGTTCAAATCTCAGCCGATTCCATTTTTCCGTCACCTACATTTGCATTACTATTTATCTATAGTTTATCTAACAACTTTGCTACAGATGATTAATATTACAGCATTTTCTCAGTTCATCTAATTTATTATTGTTTTTGTTACAACTTTGTAATACATAGTTCAAGCTATTATATTTGTTCGTATATTTATAGTTGCTGATACGGTTTTTTTCTCTAAATGTACTTGAACGATAAGTGATTACAAATTGATAAACAGTGAGGAGGTTGAAGTATCATGTTAACGTTATATCCACTTTTTCATCTCGTAACCCATATAACACAAACAATCCAAACAATACAAGGTTCAAAATTAGGTCATAAGACGTCTTATGTTCATTCCCATCAATAATGTAGATTAACTTTGATCTAAGATTAACTTACGCTTTATTTTTTTCTAATTTTTAGAATTAGATAAGGATAAAGAGTAAATTAAACCGAGATCGAAGTTAATCTACATTGATGAAAACGGATATTGCAAACTCTTTAAGATGTCTCATAATCTAATTTTGGAGTTTGTGCGATCTAGAATATTGATTGTATCAAGAAAACAAAAAAAATCATAAATGTATTACCGACATCAATAATTATATTGTACCTACACATAATTTATTTAATATTTTTTTATTATTTTCAACTTTATATTTAAACAATTTCATTACCTATTTCATTAACTATCTTTTCTTGCATTTTTTAATAAGAATGAGCATTGCTCAGACAACAATTGAGTTTCACAGTTCAAGTATTTTTTTATTAATTAGGAAATTTAACTTTTATATTTTTAATGTTATAAATAATAAGAATTCTTAAGAATTCACGTAAAATTAAATACAATTCTGCGTATATTCTAATATAATATTACAATTAATTATACAAATTCTGTACATTCTTATTCTAATAATCAAGATTATATTTTACGCGAGGCTACCGTGTCTCTTAATATATACAAAAACTTCAAATGCACTGCTAGTATTTGGGACACTGTCAGTAATTAGACCATGTACCCCAACTAATTGACTGATTGTCAAACTGGCGCTCTGCTAATAATCCATGTAGATCTAATCGAATTAATTTTACAGAACACGCGACACTTCTGAACTCATGACCAGCCCTTCCCATTAGCTATTACGTCATCGAATCGGCGCGTGCAAACGACAAAATTTTCCAAGGGACACCTGCCGTTCGGAGGGGAAGCAACTGGGAGAAACCGGTCGCTTCCTCCTTACAACAGTCCTAAGTACGAATGCAAATAACCGCGTTCTCGGATGAGTTACAGCTCACTGACGGGAAAAGCCTCGGATACCTGCAACGTCCGTGTTGTATCTAATTTTGTAGTCAGTACAATTCTTTACGACATAACGCAACGCAATGAAACGTTTGTATCAACGGAAGACAAAATTTTCTGATAACGTGCGAAAACGTGCGAAAAAACCCATGTACACCCAAGGACTTAGATTCTGTCCATGGAGAAATTTTTCAAACTGAAAAGTCGCTATCTTTCTACATACTTACAGTTCATGATTAACGTAACAACCAATAAGCTCTAGTTGTTTCATTAATCATGAACTGCGAGTATGTAGAAAGTGGTGACTTCTCAGTTTGGAAAATTTCCCCATGGATAGAATCTAAGTCCTTGGGTGTACAGACCTTACGCAATGTTTATCGAATAAAACTCGGAATCGAGAAATCTGCGAGTAAATCGGAGAAATTTCCTTTCACACCTTAGAGCAAGATTTTATCAAGCATTAAAATGTAACAGACGTTTCTCATAAATAGTACGCAAGTATTAAAAAATAATTAAAAAAACCAACGAAATATACCAACAAAAAAATAATTATACCATTATGATTACATTTACTGCACAAAAATTTATAAAAACATTTATAAAATTTATTGTTTTTACCAATCACATTTTGATATTTCATTATATTATTTGAATCATAATTTCTATCTTAATTTACAGTAAAATTTTCGTATAGTAGAACTATAAATATAAGATTTTTATCACTAACATTATAGAAGTATCAACTATAAATTAGCGCTCCTATTCATGATTATTTTACCGTGCAACTATAGCCGCAAACATCAAATGCTTCTCTCTGTGTGACGTTATATTTAAACAAATTTTTTCATATTCCAATATAAAAAGTTATATTCTACTAATTATTAAAAGGTGTATATTTAATTAAAAATTATTTACTTTTACACATTATTCGAGTTCATATTCGAAAATTGGTCGTTTTATCTACTTCGAACGGCATCGCTTCAAGTGAAACAGCCAAGCCCCGTTAATTCGTAACATTGTCAACGAATAAAATAGCGATTGAAATCAAAGTGCGGACATGACGGAGGGTAAAGGTTTTCTCTGTTAATTGAAAGGCATGGACGGCCATTATGATTTTTCGAAATAGTAAACGAGGAAAATGTAAATAAGTGCTCAATTTTACATAACAGATTACTCATCGATATCATTTATCATCATAAAGCTTAAACTTAAAAATATTATTTTCCTTGCTCCCTCGCACACTTCATTTTCGCGTTGTTTTTGGTGTGTTGTTTAACAAATTTAAATAATTAACACTTGTGTCATTATTCAATTAATAAGAATAGTAATGCAAATTGTCGAATATCTCTGAAAAAAAATAAAAATAAAGTTTTGGACTCCTTGCCGCAGGGAACGGAGACGGCAACGGCCGTAAGGTGTTATCGATTTTATCAACAAACGGGGGGCTTCTAGGGGATTCTATCTCGTAACACGGGGTGAGTCAGAAAGAGCGAGAGAGATGCGTTAAAAGAGCGAACGCAAAAGAGTGAGAGAAAGAGAGAGAGAGAATGAGACGGGGAGAGCGAAGTTCGCCGCGAGGGGCGGCGGACGATCGGCATCGCGTTTAAAGTCAAGAGAAAAAAACCGTCACTCACCTTCGGACAGTTCAAGGTCCAACTCGGCAAGTTTCTCCCGTACATCCTCCGGGAGTTTGCCGACGTCGATGTTGTACTCGGCCATCGCTAGGCCATTCGCGCTGCGCCGTGATCGCGAATCCACCAGCGGTGCATACTACAACCCGTCACCAGCGTTCGGCCATCTTGCGCACCACTAAAGTACATCATTGCGTCGCTGCGCGACGCCACCGGACGCGTGTGCTCGTACTTGTTCGTGCCCCGATCATAAAGCCGGTATTCATAGGCCGGTATTCATTAAAGCCTATAGGCCGCGACACAGGCTTTAAGGGTCTCGCACATGAAATGCATAACATAACATTAGCACAGCATAAGACCGATGAACCAATAAGCATCCAGCATAAAGTCGCCATATTGATTTACATATGATTCCCATTGGTCCAAAGGCCTTATGCTCTGTTATGCATTTCATGTGCAAAGCCCTTAAGGGCCTCGCACATGAAATGCATAACGTAACACAAGCACAACATAAGACCGATGGGCCAATGAGCATCCAGCATAAAGTCGCCATATTGATTTACATAAGATTCCCATTGGTCCAGAGGCCTTATGCTACGCTTATGCTCTGTTATGCATTTCATGTGCGAGGCCCTTAAGGCCTCTGGACCAATGGGAATATTATGTAAATCAATATGGCGACTTTATGCTGGATACTCATTGGTCGATCGGTCTTATGTTGTGCTTATGTTATGTATTTCATGTGCGACGCCCTTTAAAGCCTGTTCTACAATAGCAGTAAACACAAGACCGTAAGGTTGTAACGTAAGAAATGAAAATTTTTCATTCGCTTACGAGCTCTTAAAACCATGCCTTACAACCTTACGGTCTTGTGTTTATGCTATTGTAGAACAGGCTTAAAAGGGCCTCACACATAAAATGCATAACATAACATAAGCATAACATAAGACCAATGGATCAATGAACATCCAGCATAAAGTCGCCATATTGATTTACATAATATTTTTATTGTTCCATCGGTCTTATGTTATGCTTATGTTATGTTATACATTTCATGTGCAAGGCCCTTTAAGGGCCTTTCTTCTAGATCATCAATCAGATTTTCAGATTTAGAAGATTACACCAATAACAGCGAGCGCTCACTTAACTGTTGAGTCTGCTGAACGCAACCAGTGTGAGAGAAGATTTTAGTTATCTCACTCACACTAATGGATACTATATCACCTGTGTTGTTTGTTGGAAAGCACCCCAAATGTTTACGCGGGAGAGAAATCAGCAGGTCGATTAACCTAACCTAACCTCAAATACGCGCGCCCGATCTTCGGACGCAATAATCGCTCCTGGTACAAATTTTCTTTTTTTGTCGGTAACATGGAGCTTTTTGAAGATCCCGTTTTTAAAACCAAGTACTTGAAGAATAAGATACGCGTAAAACGATGGGAGAGCGAATTCATGGAAAAATACGGACGCAAACCTAATAAGGTATGTTGGTCTTGTGCTATCTATAACTTCCCATCATAATCAGTATTAAGTGCAATTGATTCATCTTGCATTCAACCTAGCATGAACTAATATATTAGATTATACTATTTAATATATTAAATCATACTTGGAATTATATAATTTTTTCGTTTTAAAAATGTATATGAAAAAAGTTGCAACCATCAAACCTTGAATGTCTTTACATATGTTTATTACAAAGTTAGGCACATTTAGTTAAAATTGAACAATGACTACAATGACTACAATTTTGATTGATCATTAGTCGGAATAATTAGTCATTAGTCACAAATGTTTTGTCAAAAGTAATTGCAATTGACAAGTAATTTTAAAATATATTTTACTTTTGTTACAATTACATATTGTTAATTACGATTACCGAATAATCATTAGTCATTAGCCATGCTTAATGGTTAATCATTAGTCATTCATTCCTAATAATAATGGTAGAAAAAAAGTTACAATCCATACATATGTTTTTAAAAGAATCATCTATCAAAAAAAAAAAAAAACCCATAAAATGTAGTGTTATATCCTCGCCGATTTTGTCGCTCGGTATTGCGCGTTTCGATATTGATAGTTCCGCGGACGCGATGGTAGAATAATGTAAGTTAATGTTTATACATATAAAGACTATGACTGGTAGAGGACGAATTCTCATTTATTTATTTAATAGTTTTTGTCTAATTTCACTTAAAACAATTAAAATGTATGAATAAATTTATTATTATTCCATTATGTTTATATGAAATATAATAATTTCTGTTAATTTCCTTAATATACAAATAAAATCATTTGGCGTTTACATGTACTGTGTAATTTATATATACCTTTTATTAATAATTTTAAAGAATGATTATACTTAATATTTATTTTTAATCAAGTTTAATCAAGTAATATAGACTAATAACTAATGATTATATTAGTGACTATAATGACTAATTTAATCAGATTTTTATAAATAACTAATAATTATTAATCATTATTTAGTTATGGCATTGATACATAACTACTAATCATTAGTCACAAAGAATTCTAACTACAACTAATATTTTTTAATTATTAGTCATCATTACACAAATGATTGAAGTTATAATCATTAGTCATTTTTCCGATTACATTTTGCCCAACTCTGGTTCATTACATCAATGAAAATAATTTGTCATACAATTAGAGTTCTTAACTCGAAAAAATTTTTGGAAATTTGAAAACATGGTTTTGTTTCAATTTTTTCTTTCCATATATATATTATTTTTAAATGTTACCTTTATTGTTTTTTATACATCAATTGTTTTAAGATTTTATTCATATTTAAGAACTCTGATAAGTAAATTATCAATAAAATCTGCTGTTACTGTTAGTTGTATATTTCCAGTTTTTGAAAAAAATGAGTATTTTCTTAATTGTATTTTTCTAGCAAATTAAGAACTTTAAAGTAATTTCCACTTATTGCCACATAATAATGGTTGACATGTTTATTTTAAATAATATTTTAAGTATTATAATAAATATTCTTTTTTATGGTTATTCAATTAAGTAACAACTTTAATATATACAAAATAAAAGCAACAAGTTTAAAAATTGATTGTTTAAATGTAATGAAATAAATGAAAATCTTATTGTACTTCTTATTACTGCCACTCAATGTCCTAAATATTGTCCTCTGTTTACTGCTGCATGTATATTTATGTATATAACAGGTCTAATTTATTGCCAGCACTCATGCAGGCAAGCTTTAAATGATTGTTTCTAATGCTGTCTGCACTAATACAGACAAGCCCTAAATGATTGTTTTTAATCTGCCTTCTTAATAAAATAAATTATAAAAATTTTATTTTTATACTTATTTTATTTAAACGTTATTTAAACATTATCATATTATAAACATTATCATTTTAAACACTATCATATATTTAATAGATATAAAAAGATCAAAATAATCATCAAATATCATTTATTCTTGTATTTGCAAAGCATGTAGTTCTACTTTACTTTTATTTAGAAAATGATGACTCCATATTCTTAGATGTATAACTTTTTTAATTATTTTATAAATATAAAACTTATTGAAAATTTTATATTATTCTGCTTATATTTTATATCATATTTTATATTATTTTGTTTATATAATAAATTTAGTTCAACATTAAAATATTTTTAATACATTCTTATTCTTATTCCTTTTATTTTAATATTATAGTTGAAAATAGAAGCAATAATTGGAACATTTATTATAGTCCTATCTTTTATTAGTTATTTTTTTTATATTTTACATAAAAACAAAAAAAATTAAGGTTTTTAAAATTTTTGTTGAAAAATAAGAATATGCGTTACTTAATTATCAAGCATTTCTGATACACAGATGTATGTATACAGAAAACTACATACTTTAAATTACTTTAATTAAATAAATATTTTTTTATTTCAAATATTTTTTTATGTTTATATGTTTGTAAATTTATTGTAAGTTTATCATTAGCATCAACTTTATTCAAAATGTATTCCAAATCATAGTAAATTAATACTTTAATCAAGAATGTTAAGTTAAAACAATTAAATTTACCTATTCTTATAATTTTTTTCGATAAAATTGTATATTTTTGCAAGAGTCTAAATTCCCTTTTTTGATCATATAATGAGTTTTTTTAAATTTATGTATATTAGAAAATAGAGTATATTAGAAATTAGAGTATATTAGAAAATTATTATCAAGGAAATATTCCTTATTAAAGACAAGTTTCGATTGAAAGAAGGAAAATAAATTGAATAATCGCTTTTCTCAGCAGTAGAACTGATACTTTTCTATATGTATTATTTATGTTCCCAATTGAATTGAACGACATCATACAAAAAACTAAACAAATTTAAATAGTTAAATTTTCAGGAAAAAAACTTATTTAAATTAAACTTATTAAGAAAAAATATTTTCAAACCGTATATTGTAAATAATTGATTATAAATAATTGAAAATTTTTTTACGAACATATAATAGATATTAGAACAAAATTTTAAACTTTGATTAATATTTTAAGAGTCAATTTAAAAGGATAAGAAACCTCTTGACATGTAATTGATTGCAAAATTTTCTATTTTCTATTTATAATACCTATTCCATAATATTTTATATTTAACTTTTTTTGTAACATTGATATTGATAAAAGCAAAGAAGAACATATTACTTAAAGTATAAAATAACTGATTTTTGAACTTTTTGTTTACAAAATTTTCTTTTATCAAACAGATCCTTTTATATTTCTCTTTATATAAATATGTAACACTTTTTATCCGGACATATAAGTATAAGAACAAAAAAGGTTTTGATTAATATTTTAAGGATCCATTAAAAAAAAAAGATAAAATCTTTGAACGTTTATTTAGATTTTACGAAAATTTTATATTTACTATCTATTTGTATTTTCTACATGATTCATGTAGCAAGATTCTTTACAATGTAAAGCTACTGATATAGAATGATTTGGCGTCGTAATCCAAATTTATTTAAAAAAATAGACTTATTTGGTTTTTGGAAAATATTTTTTAAATGTATTATCTCATGTTTTTTTGTACATTCTAGAACGATATAAAGGAAGCGGACGTAGCTATTAAGGAAGCGTACAAGATGTATTGGAAATTAAAAACACGAGCACTCGAGGAAAGTCTCACGGATATTACTTTCTGCGACGACGTGCGAGACAATATCTCGAATGAATCACCGCGTAAGTTAATAAATAGTCCAAAACCGAACAAGACTCCAGAGAAAGCTGCAAAAGGCGCGGAAAACATAGATCCTTACGATTGTAAACGTTCGGCGGAACTTAAAGGCTCCTTTAATCAGCTGAGGGATTCGGCAAACGTTGAAGGAGTTTGGGGTGACCATCTGAACAGAAATAAAGAACAAGCGCCAAAGAAGAAAGAGGCCCTGTTGATTGGTAGATCTTCTTCTTTTCAACTGTCCAGAAATAAATTTGAGAGTTCAACATTTACTAAACGTAATCCGAGGAAGTCGCTATCATCGGCCAAAATAAGAAACAGATCTGAGAATAATATCCTGAATAGCTCGAGCGTTGATCGTTTGGATGCAGACAACAGTAAGGATGGCTTTGATGTGACGCTTGACGAGACCAATACTGTATTCGACGAATCGATGAAAGACGCGGTTGGGTAAGTTAATATTTTTTAAATAAAATTAAAATTAATGGCTTATAAATTTAATTTAGATAAATTTGCATGAATGGAAAACTAACTCAATTATCAGTTAGACTTGAGCAATCTTAATATAATTATTAATTTATGTTAAATTAAAACTTAATTTTGAAAAGTATGTTAATTTAAAATGTAACTAATAAAAGATAAGTTTATTCAGTCATAGCTGGATCTTTGTGCTATTATAATATTTCTTGTGTGTTAATATTTTATATATTTTCTCAAGTTTACCAAATTACGTACCGAATAAATTTATGATCTTGAAACACTTAAAAAGATAAAAAAAGCAATATTGCGATATAAATTGATTAGTACAAAATTAAAATATCACTACATGCCTCAATGGTTGAAGTTGCTAAAACATTTGTTCCGAAAATCAGGAGGTCCCAAGTTTAAATTCTCACCGAGTTGTTATTTTTGCAACAAAAAAGTTTTTATAGTATTGGGGGAAGAGAGGGAACAGATGCATGTAGCATCATTTTTATACTCAAAGAAAATTGTATCAATTATAAATTTGTGAACAAATAGTACTTCTTCAACTACGTATTACAAAGTTGTAATAAAAACAATAAGTCATGTGCAATTAAAAAAATACAATAATAAACCATTTGTAATAAAATTGTTGGAAATAAATTAGAGAAAAATAGTAATGTAAATGTAAGTGGCGGAAAAATAGAACTCAGATTTGAACTCAGAATCTCTCGTTCATATTTATAGCATTTAAGATTCTACACCATTGATCCATTGCTATCATAGTTATTCCGGTCATATATTTATCAGCTAATTGTAAATAAACTGGAAATACGCAATTATCATAATTTATTCGTATTATAAACACAATATACACGAAATCCTAATAAGTAAGACCGGAAAGCATATCAACATATTTGAATAACGAGAATGGCTATAGTCTCTGTGAAGTTAGTACCTCATTTTTTTGCACCGCAAGTTTTTATGCAAGTTCTATTTGCACCCTCAATAGTTCTAGAGTTCCTAATAGTTTATAACAATAGTTCCGCTGAAATAACATTGAAAATGATAATTTGAAAATATGAGGTGCCAACTTCGCGTGGCACCTCAAGTTTCGAAAAAAATTGATTTTGACATTAGAATTCTATAGTTCTCGAAGAGTTCTAGAGTTCCCAATAAGTTTAAACTATAGTTCTGGTCATTAAATATTTTAAAAAAATTTTTTAATTTTTTTGTCCGCATCTCAAATTTTAAAAAAAATTGTTTTTGATTATGGAATTCTATAGTTCTCGAAGAGTTTTAAAATTCTCAATAGGTTATATTACCAGTTCCGACCTATATATATATTTAAACAATTGTTAAACCCGCGGGCTGGCACCGTACTACAAGAGTAAAGTATCATCTTGTTCACAGTTCTGGACGAGTTCTTGGCATTTTTCAATAGTTCCGCAATAGTTCACAAGTGTTCTGTAGTTTCGTCAAGAGGTCTCGTTTCTAACCATTTTTTTACTAATTTTTAAACCGCGAGCTGGCACCGCACTGCAAGAGTAAAGTACTACCTTGTTGAGAATTTTGGACGAGTTCTTAGCATTTTACGATAGCTTACCAATAGTTTTCAAGCTTTCTACAGTTTCGTCAAGAGTTCTCGCCTCTAACTAGTTTTTTATTAATTTTTAAACCGCGAGCTGGCTCCGCACTGCAAGAGTCTTTACTCTTGGTGAACTATTTGGTGAACTATTGGTGAACTATCGAAAATGCCAAGAACTCGTCCAGAACTCTCAACAAGATGGTACTGTACTCTTGTAATGCGGTGCCAGCTCGCGATTTAAAAATTAGTAAAAAAATGGTTAGAGGCGAGAACTCTTGACGAAACTACAGAACACTTTAGAACTACTGCGGTACTATCGAAAAATGCCAAGAACTCGTCCAGAACTGTGAACAAGATGATACTTTACTCCTGTAGTGCGGTGCCAGCCCGCGGGTTTAACAATTGTTTAAATATATACAGGGTGAGCCATTTGAATCTATCACCCCAAATATTTCCGTTCCCTTGCATTTTACAAGAAAATGTTTCAGACAAAAGTTGTATGGTTTCAAGGGGGTCATAAGATGATGTCATTAATTTGACCTTGAATAGTTGCTTGAAGGTCACGTGAAGGACACCTCCAATTTTTTTAATGGGACTACCTTCTTTTTATTACATATTCTTGTAGTTTATCTCGAGACCTTTCCAAAACACTACAAGAAAGTTTATTTTCGTTCAGTACTTTTTGAGTTGTGAGTCTTGAAAGCTACGGTGTACTGTAACTTTTAAGCGTTACAACTCGGAAAGTACTTAACAAAAATAAACTTTTTTGTAGTACTTTGGAAAAAACTCGAAATAATCTACAAAAATATGCAATAAGAAATACAATGTTAGAGTACCGATAATTCCCTAATTAAAGGATATCGGTACTTCCCTAACATTCTAATTTTTTTATTGCATTTTCTTGTAGTCAATTTCGAGAGCTTTCCAAAACACTATAAATAAGTTTATTTTTGTTAAGGATTTTCCCAATTATGACGCTTGAAAGTTACAGTACAACGTAACTTTGAAGCCTCACAACTCAGAAAGTACTCAACGAAAATGACCTTTCTTGTAGTGTTTTGAAAAGGTCTCGAGATAAGCTACAAGAATGTGTAATAAAAAGTCCCATTTAAAAAATTGAAGGTGACCTTCACGTGACCTTCAAGCAACTATTCAAGGTCATTAATTACACCATCTTATGTCCCCTTCGAAACCATATAACTTTTGTCTGAAACATTTTCTTGTAAAATGCAAGAGAACGGAAATATTTGGGGTGATAGATTCAAATGGCTCACCCTGTATATAGGTTGGAACTGGTAATATAACCTATTGAGAACTCTAGAACTTTTTAAGAACTATAAAATTCCATAGTCAAAAACAATTTTTTTGAAATTTGAGGTGCGGACAAAAAATTAAAAAATTTTTTAAAAATATTTAATGACCAGAACTATAGTTTAAACTTATTGGGAACTCTAGAACTCTTTGAGAACTATAGAATTCTAATGTCAAAATCAATTTTTTCAAAACTTGAGGTGCCACGCGAAGTTGGCACCTCATATTTTCAAATTATCATTTTTAATGTTATTTCGGTGGAACTATTGTTATAAACTATCAGGAACTCTAGAAGAGGGTGCAAATAGAACTTGCATAAAAATTTGCAGTGCAGAAAAATGAGGTGCTAACTTCACAGAGACATGGCTATACTGGTTGAAATCAAATTTTAGTGTTCAATATTTTCTAAGCGAATTTACAAACATTTATAAGATTCCCCGAATTGCGCGCCGTATATTTGTCAGATTTAAAACGCAATTTTTTAAGAATTAGAAATATAATATTACAAAAATTAAATTGCTAATCAATTTAATAATTTTGATGCTTACACGTCTCTCTATGTTCCCCTCTTTATTCCGAAAAGTGTAGAGAAATTTATTGCGAGAAATATTACCTCGCTAGAGTTTGGAACCTTAGCCAGTTTGACCACCGAGATTTTATTTATAGTAAAGTCATATATCTATAATTATCTATAATTATAATTGAGGTGCTGTTTCATTATAAATTAATAGTTGCAAATTAAAATTAAAGTTTTAGTTGCAATAATTATAAAAAAGTTTATGGAACTACATATGTACATTAATTCTATATGTATATAAAATTTATATAGTTGTCACTTTATTTTAACTTTATAGTTGCGCTATTATGCATTTTTTTCCAAGTGTATTAAATTGATTATCAATTAACTATCGTAATATTACTATTCTTGTTTATTTTATAAATATATTTCAAGACCCTAAATTTATTTGTCTTACAGTTTGATGAACTTGAAAGAAATATACAAAATCACAAAAGAAATATTAGCATAAAGATTTAATTATGACCGAATATGATCTTTAATTAGTTGTGTTTTACATGTTGGTCTATATTCTCTTATTAAAATATCGTAAATTTTTAAAATATATTATTCTAAACAACAAAATAATTACAAGTTAATCAAATTTAATATTTTATTTATAAATTCAATTTATATGAAATAGCGAAGAAATATTAGTTTTTTTATATGAAAATGTACTTCTTTTTTTTTACAACTTTTTTGTATAGGTAAATTTTTTACTTAGGACGAGTTAATAGTATAGTTTATATATTTTTTTTAATAATTAGGTGAAGAGTTAAAAATTAAATTATTATATCGAAATTAACAAGGAAACCTTCAAAAGTGTCCGCCTCAGATTTAAACAAGTTTTTAATATGTTGTAATACAGATAAAAATAAGGGACACGTATTTTTTTATACGTGTTTAATTTTACTCCTAGGGGGTAAAACACCCTTTTGAATTTTTTTTTTTTTAGCGTATATTGTCGAAACTATACAAGATAGAGAAAAATGTTCTAAATGAAAGTTGAATGGCTTGAAGAGTACTTTATAACAGCAAAAAAAAACAATTAAAAAAATTTTTTTAAATATTTTCTTTCACCACTTACCTATTTTGTTCATAATTTTTATTTTTTTATAAGCAAAATAAAGCTTATTTTATTACGAATTCAACGATATATGATGAAGTTGTGATGCGACATTTCTATTTTCCAAAAATTATTAAAAATTACCCCATAACGCATGGTACGCGCACCCATCTGTATACTATGGAAGTGTCCTCCTTCGATTTTGATGAGCGTTTAATACGTTGTAGTACAGATCAAAATAAGGGACACGTATTTTTCTATACGTGCTCTAATGCACTTTTAAGGGTAAAACCCGTAAAACACCCCTCTGAAAAAATTGGTGTTTCTTTTCGAAGGATGTATCGTAGAAACTATAAGGAATAGAGAAAAATTGAAAGTTAAATGGCTTGAAGAGTACTTTATAACAGTAATTTAAAACATTTTTTTACATTTTTTTTTACATTTTTTCCCACCACTTATTTATTTTTTCAAAATTTGTATTTCTTTTTATAAGCAAAATAAAGTTTATTTTATTACAAATTTAATGATATATAACAAAATTATGATGCGACCTTTCCATTTTCTAAAAGTGATTAAAAACCACTTCCTAATGCACGGATAGGTACGCCTACCCATCGGTGCGTTCGATATTACTGCCCAATAAAACGGATTTGTCTTATTTGATATTGACTACGCGAAAGAGCAAGATAAATCAATACAATACAATAAATATTGAAATAAGAGTTTTATAATAATACTAATAGTTATAATAAAATAATAGTGACTTCTTTTAAACCGCTAAAATTAGTCAAATTTTTTTGATAATATATCACAGTATGTACGGAAAACGAATTATGAGTAAAGAAATTATTATTTATTCATAATTTGTTAATTGCAAATATTTCTTTTGGTTACTTCAAAATAAAATAATACCACACTGAAAAATAACAACAATTACGGTGTACTAACAAAATTTGGTTGGCAACAGCGTCATATTGAAGTCGTAGTAATGAAAAATGTGTTTTGCGAGAGTCAAAGTAATTTCTGATAGTCAGCATTTCATCGAAATTTAAGTAAGATAATAAGGTTTTTTTGAAAACTTTGAATGTATCGTGTCTAGTTGAGTGTATTTCAAACATTTTGTGTTTACTTTTTGCTGTGTGATGTCTATTTTTGTCGATCATACGCAATAATGCGCACAGTTCATGTTGGGGCTATTTGTAATACCAAGCACCGGGGCGATTTGTTAATAGCTGATTGCAGCGCCTACGGGTAACCCTAACCTTACGTTGACTGCGTTACGAACGTCTACGCTACGCAGAGTTAAGCATTAAGGTAAACTGAAGTTCTTCATTGATTTAGTTCAAACTTGATAATATTGTGTATTTTAGTAGATAAAACATAAATATGAATATAAAATCGTCGCTCATAAGCAAGTAAAAGCGATAAAGATTGACACTTGTGAGGTTAGGAAATCTGTTACACCGATGGCATAAAAAGACATACGAATGTGTATGTTTGCATTTGTTTTTTGTATACCTATATTTTTTTTAAATAAAAAAGTCTTAACAACAATTTTTTTACAATCTTTCAACTTAAAACACAAATTTCGGGATATTCCCGGACTAGTTACGAATTACCCCGGGTTTGGGGCTATTCGTAATTTTTGGCATTAGTCCATATTTTTATATGTACTTCAAAGCAAGTACACTTTCATGTTCTATCTATACCGGCATTGTGAAGGGAAAGGTTCAACCTTTCAAACCGTTCCGTTTATATATATATATATAATGAGTATAGAACTCAGGAGACACAAAAGAAAAAAAGATCTAACGAATAGCTCCGGTTTCCCTTACTCTTCAAACCATTTAACTTTCAATTAGAACATTTTTCTCTATTTCTTTTATAGTTTCTACGATACACGCTTCGAAAGAAAAACACCGATTTTTTTCAAAGGGATGTTTTATCCTTGAAATTAAGGCACGTATAAAAAAATACGTGTTCCTTATTTTGATCAGTACTACAACGTATTAAACGCTCGTCAAAAATCGAAGGACACTTCCATAGTACACGGACAGATGCGCGTACCATGCGTTATAGGGTAATTTTTAATTATTTTTGGAAAATAGAAATGTCGCATCACAACTTTATCATATACCGTTGAATTTGTAATAAAATTAGCTTTATTTTGTTTACAAAAGAAAATAAAAATTTTGAAAAAAATAAGTAAGTGATGGGAAAAAGTATTAAACAAAAATTTGTTGTTTTTTTGTTGTTATAAAGTGCTCTTCGAGCTATTCAACTTTCATTTAGAACATTTTTCTCTATCTTATAGTTTCGACGATATACCGTTTTGAAAGAAAAAAAACCAATTTTCTTCAAAGGCGTGTTTCACTCCCTAAAAGTGAGATTGGGCACGTATAAAAAATACGTGTCCCTTATTTTTATCCATATTGCAACATATTAAAAACTCGTTTAAATTTGAGGCGGACATTTCCGAAGGTTTCCTTGTAAGTTAAAAATTAATTTTTTAATTTTAATATTTATACTTATAACTTTTTAACTAGTTATCACTCAACCTTGATGAAAGTGACGTTTGACAAGAGCCAATCTGTCACATCGCATTCCGTCAACGCCGTCCAACATTTGGCCGACGGCCGTGTGACCGGCGTGAGCCGTAATTTGAATCCAGGTTGGCTAGATCGATGCGCGAAGGACAGCACTTTGGAAATGACGACGATTAACCCGCAGAGGCTGTCAGGCACCAGTGATTCCGGTGTAGAATCCATGGAATCCAGCATTTATTCCCCGAAAGAAGGTTTAGTGTCTACGGTGCACTCCGCGTCGTCGCTCCAAGTTTCCGACGAGGAGGAATTTATATGTAACAGCGAGTCTGAAGAGGAGCGTACGAATAAACGCGTCAGAAACTTCAAGAAGTGTTTGAACGACCAGGATGGTCGTCCCACAAAACGACAATGTATTCAAATTGATTCTAATATAACCGATAGTGATACATTCAAGTTGACTTCCGCTGAAATTAAATCATCTGGATCTGACAATCTCATCGCACAGTTTTTTGAATCGGTTTCCAATGATACGGTGGAGAGAAACACATCGACATCCTCGAGCACAAAATTGACCGCGAAAGAGAAGCTGGAGAAGAAAATGACTGCTGGAACGATGAATGATAATTTTGTTAGGATAAATTTGAAGAAAAAGGTATTTGTGCGGGGTAAGAAGAACTTCAATTTTAGCAAATATAAAAAGAATCAATGGAAACAAAGAAAGAAGGATTTGGCGTCTAGCGAGAGTAATTTGGATGCGGCTGACTTTATTGACAAGAACGGTATGACGTGCCTCAAATGCGGCGAGTCCGGGCACTTTGCTAAGAACTGTTCGACTTTCAAGGGCAACGCTCTTCTACCTTTAGAGGAAATCGACGATTCGTCAAACTTCCCGACTTTAGAAGAAGCCGAAAAGATGGCGAGCAAGACTGCCGTTGTCGCTCACAGCCACAAAATCGAGCGACTTCCTGAAAGACCATCCTATTCTGCTATGAAAACTTCACGAGACGAAAAAGCAGAGTTGGGTGAGTTAATATTTTTTTTAAATTAAGTTAAAATTAATGGTTCATAAAATTAATTTGGTTTACAAGTACACAATTAAATGAATGAAAAATTAGTTCAGTTAAAAAGTGTGTTAAGATTGAATTAAGTTATATTAAGTTATATTAAAAGTTAATCTTGAAAAGTGTTGTTTATATTAAAATAGAATATTAGCAGTCTTTAAAAAATTAGATTATTGTAAACCAGAGTTAAAAAAACCTGGCATTTTTTTAAAGACTAATCCAGGTCTCTGTGAAGTTAGCATCTCATTTTTCTGCATTGCAAGTTTTTATGCAAGTTCTATTTGCACTCTCAATAGTTCTAGAGTTTCTGATAATTTATAACAATAGTTCCACCGAAATAACATAAAAAATGATAATTTGAAAATATGAGGTGCCAACTTTGCATGGTACCTCAAGTTTCGAAAAAATTAACTTTGACAATGGAATTCTATAGTTCTCGAAGAGTTCTAGAGTTCCCAATAAGTTTAAACTGTAGTTCTGGTCATTAAATATTTTAAAAAAATTTTTTAATTTTTTTGTCCGCATCTCAAATTTCAAAAAAAATTGTTTTTGATTATGGAATTCTATAGTTCTCGAAGAGTTTTAAAATTCTCAATAGGTTATATTAACAGTTTTAACCCATATATATATTTAAACAATTTTTAAACCCGCACTGGCACCGCACTACAAGAGTAAAGTACCATCTTGTTGAGAGTTCTGGACGAGTTCTTGACCTTTTTCGATAGTTCCGCCATAGTTCTAAAGCTTTCTATAATTTTGTCAAGAGTTCTTGCTTTTAACCATAACCACATAGAATATTTATGTACAATATAAAATAAGTATGTATAATACATAAATATTTTGTGTGGATTTATGAAATCATAAATTCTTATTTATTCTGAAATTTTATGTTAATAAATAAAAATACGTGTACCTAGATACATTAAAATACATTAGAGGTACCTGTATTTAGGTATTTTGTTGTTCCCAATATCTATACCTCTGTATTTTTTTCCTAAAGTACCTTTACGTAAGTACTGAAAATAAAATATTTTACACAATAATTATGAAAAATAATGTTCTAATTTAATATTAATAACACTTTTCAAAATTAACTTTTAATTTTTGTCGATATATGAATTGAATAAAAAATAGTCGGATCCAAAGATTGATCGATTTGGCATGAAATGATATATGTAGTTTTAATTATGATTAATATATGAAAAGAATTAAAAACTATGACACAAATATTTTTTAAATTTACCAAAAAATTGAAAAAAAAGAAAATGATTTCTTTTAGTAGATTTTTGCAGACAAGTTTTTTGAGTGAATTTTATTGAGTTAGCCTTACTTTATCAAACCCTGCTCTAAATAACAAAACAATATGAATCGTAAAATAAATTTAATATTTTTTTTTTTTATGAAATACCAAAAATATTGTTTTTACATAGGAACGTATTTTTTTTCTTACATATTATAACTTAAGAAAAAAAATAAGTTTATTTATGTTTTAAAAAGAACTGATTAAAATTAAAAATTAATTTATTTGAAATTGATTAGGTTATGCGAAAAGTTATTAACTTTTTAACTTTATTATTTACCTTATATCTTTTCAACTAGTTACTACCCTATCCTGCAAAGAAGACATGATGGAATTATTCAGCGATGATTTTCCGGACCTCGACGAGAGGAGCGAAACATCAACTTGCGGGCACAAAGTACCACAAGAATTGGTTGCCAGATTATTGCCGCTCCAAATGGAAGCAATCGATCCATTGTATGATATGAATGAGGATGGTAGTCTTATTAAGACTCCCGTGGAAGTCTTTGAGGCGTTACACATGTTTGGTCATGAGAATTTTAGAGCTGGCCAGGAAAAGGCAGTGATGAGAATCTTGTCCGGCCGGTCTACCCTGGTAACGTTATCAACGGGCTCTGGAAAATCTTTGTGCTATCAATTACCAGCGTATTTATATGCTCGACGTTCTAATTGTATCACTTTGGTGATTTCGCCTCTGGTGTCCTTGATGGATGATCAAGTAACGGGCGTACCTTCGTTTCTGTCTGCCGCGTGCCTGCATACTGGTCAGTCGGACAAAGTAAAGCAGCAGGTGATACAGTCGGTAAAAGATGGCAAGGTGAACATTCTGCTAGTGTCACCAGAGGCGGTGGTGGCCGGCGAGAAATCTACCGGTTTCGGCGCTCTCCTCGGGCAACTACCGCTAATCGCATTTGCCTGCATCGATGAAGCTCATTGCATCTCTCAGTGGTCGCATAACTTCCGACCTTCTTATCTGATGGTTTGTCGGGTGCTTAAGAAGAAGTTTGGAGTGAAAACTGTATTGGGACTCACAGCAACCGCAACGAGAACGACGGCAGAAAGTATAATAAGACATTTGGACATAGATGACGGTATGGCTGGTGTTATATCGGATATGCCTCTACCCAGAAACCTCGTCCTAACGGTGTCCAAGGATGAGAACAAAGACCAGGCTCTGATCGCGCTGTTGAAAAGCGAAAGGTTCCGCGAATGCGATTCTGTGATAGTTTACTGTCTTCGTAGAGAGGAATGCACGAGAATCGCAGGGCTGTTAAGAATATCGCTGCAGGTAAGCATTAAAATTTCTAGCTGATATCCTTTGTCTCAATTACATTATATCACAATGATAGAAGTATTATAAGAAATGTAAATCTTTTTACGTACACTGAAAATAAAGTTAATTGATCAAATTTTTTCAGTCTACATTTTTATATATATTTAACTTAAATACATAAATACTTAAACTGAAAAAATTAAAAATTGAAAAATTAGGTTGAAAAATTTAATTAACTTTTTTGTCAGTATTAGATGAGATAAATTGCTGATAAAAAAGCTTATAATTTTTTTATAACTAAAGATTTGTAATAAATGTACCACTAATAGGATCCACAAAATCCTGAGAGACCAAATTTGAAGATATCTACAATAGCTGAGGCTTACCACGCTGGTATGACGTCTTATAGACGTAAAATTGTGCAAAAAGGATTTATGAATGGGAAGATTAAAATTGTGGTTGCCACTATTGCATTCGGGATGGGTATCAATAAACCAGACATTCGAGCCGTCATTCATTACAATGTTCCTGGCACCTTTGAAGGATACGTACAAGAAGTCGGTCGTGCTGGAAGAGACAGTACCACTTCACACTGCCATTTATTCTTGAACCCTACGGTATTGTATCTTATTAAAAATCCAAGATTGTCCTATGAAAGCTCTGTTTCTTGTTTGTCTTGGATTCCTTTATTAATCGAATCCATAGAAAAAAAATATTTTTATTTTATGAAATTTTTGAAATGTTGAAGTGAAATTAGATAGCGTTAAACAGACATAACTCCCTTACATGAAAAAATTTTATATACCTTTATCATTCAGAAAAATAAGTTCTTATCATTCAATAGTTTTTTCATGAAAAGTCTAAAGAAAAAAATATCAGCTAGAAAAAATAACATTTTCAAATAACGAATTAGAATTTTTTAATTATTATTATTATATTAAAGAATTTTATTATTATTATTATCAAAACAATCATATTGTGCTCTTTAAATGATTATTATTATAGTATTAAGTAAAATGTTTTATTGAAATTATCAAATTCTTTAACAAAGATTAAATTATATATGAGCAATATCACTGTTTTATACAATATAATCTTTCGTATATATGAAACAGTCTTAAACAAAACATTAGTTTCAAATTGACATTAATGTTTTTTCCATGCATCATTCCTAAAACAGCAAGACAGCGATAAGTGGGAATTGCGCAGACACATACACGCGAATGGTATCGACAGGCATACGATTAGACATCTACTTCAAAGGATTTTCATTCCTTGTTCCTGTGCAAAGATCGAGAAGGATTCGGGCCAAAGATGTCCTGGTCACGAAGTTGCTCTTCCAATTGATGAAACCGTTCAAGCTCTTGACATTACGCAAGAAACTATTTCGACGTTATTATGCTATCTTGAGCTACATCCAAAAAGATTCGTTACTGTATTATCATCTGTGTACATTCGAGCGAGAGTTTCAAGCTATGAAGGACCAAAAGCTCTTAAACAAGCTGCACAATCTGTAAGATCTTCAAAATAATAATAATACTAATAACAGCATTTTATTTTTCTCTAAATTCTACAGAATTTCTACAGATTTTACTTCTGCTTTTCTAAGAGCAGTAGTGCAATACAAAGAATAACAAAATTTTATTATATAATAAAACATGTTTTAGTAATTTAGTGCAATAGGAGGGAAAATTTAAGGAGATGAAAATTAATAGTAACAAAATTGCGATCAAGGCTTTGTTTTATAATTATAAATATTTAAATATTTATGTGCTTTTAACACTTTTTAATATTTAAACATTTATAATTAAAAAAACAAAGTTTTAATTGTAATTTTGTCTTATTTTATCTAGAATTACTCTTTAAATTTTTTTTCACTTGTTACCCTGTATATTTTTATTGTGTTATTATGTATTATTATGATGCATAAAAAAGAATAAAATGCATATATAAATAAAAAAAGTATCGGTAACAATTTTGATTTCAGTCTCCGCCGCTTGCAATGGCAATAGCGTTGGATATGAAAAACGGAATTTCACATGAAAATAGTAACATTATAGAATTTTCAGTAATTGATGTTGCATCAGCCATCGGATGGGACAGTGGCGTAGTAAAGAGTCATCTTAAAAGTTTAGAATACAAAACAAGTAAGAGTTCTACATTTTTTTTATTTCAGAGAATTTCCAACTTTTTAAAATGTAGGGTCATCACACCAATCTCTCAAGGAACAAATAAAAACACAATTGTTATAATTGTATAATTATTATAATTAATATATTTTCAAGTAAAAAAATGTTTCAATCAAATCTATATAAAAATTAGATCTAAAAAGTATCAATGAACAAATTTAATAGGATAACAGCTATGAATTTCAAGAAAATCATACAATAAACGATATATAAAAAGGTCAAATAAAATGAGCAAACAATTCGGTGTTGAAATAATAATGTCTTTAATCTTTAACGATAAGTCAACGTTTTGATTGTTATTCTATTAAATTTGTTAATGTATGCTGACCTTAAAATACATCAAGTAAACCATTTTATTTTTAAATTTCATCGTTATAACTTTAAATTTATTGAATATTATTTTGTGTGTGTGAAGAACGCGGAATATCTGTGTTGAAAAGTATTCTATGAAGTAGGAACATTCACTTATTGTTAAAGATTAAAGACATTATTATTTTAACATCTAATTTGTTCGTTTTATCTGGTCTTTTTATATATCATTTATTATTATATATTATTTATTATTATATATTATTATATATTATTTAGTATCAACGAATTTGTAATTTATTAATCTTATTTGAAGTCTCCTTTTTATATTTTTTTTAACAGCTTATTAGTGATCGTTCAACGATTGATGTGATGCAGTGACTATTTATTTCATTTACATGAACTATATATAAATCTGTTTTTATAGTTGACGGAAAAATAAAACGTTCGGCTATATCCGTACAGTATGACAAACTTGGTTTACGAGTGAAAGCACCAGGCGATCTCACGGACCTTGAATTGGACGAGGCACTCGACGCACTAATTGTGCGTACTCAAACGCAAGAGTCCTTGTGTCTACAGCAACTGGAACTTATATTCTCTGCGCTTGATAAAATCAGCGTGCCATCGATCAAATATTGCTCGAACCTAGATGATGATATGATGAAGAGATCAGAGGAGCTCAAACATACTATCAGAGAATACTTTCAATTGGATTCTTTAAATAATCTCGACATCAATTTTCAGGTATGCTTCTCAATCATGAAGTTTAAAATCTTAGGTATAAAAAGATATAGATGTTGGTATAGCACCCTGGTAGAAAAATTGCAATGAAATTTAAACAAAAATTTGATGAACTTGATGTTTCATTAAATATGATGAAATTTCAATGAATATACAACAAAGTTTTAATTATATTTTGTTAAAAAGATTAATTTTTGCATTCAATGAAAAACAGGTGACATTTTAATAACAATTTAATAAAAATGTAATAATTTTTATTAAATGGAATTTTAACGAAAAATCATCAATATTTAATGAAAAAATAGAGAAATTTTATTAAAATTAATAAATTTTTTCATAAAATTACAACAAAAAACCACATATGGGGCATTCCACGTGAAAGAGGTCCACCTAAAAATAAACTGTTTGGGATTTTTTTAATGATAATGAAAACATGTTAGTGGACGTATTGTATAAGGTTAATGATAAAAAAAGTAACCATTATATGCCTTGCATCAAAGATATTGAAAGCTATCGTTTAAATTAAAAAAAATTTTTTTTCTTTTTTTAACATTTGTAGCTAAAATTAAAAAATTTTTAGATATGATTTTTTTAGGATTTTTTATAATACTGTCAGATAAAAATATTAATTTTAGTGACAAAAATTTCATAGTATCAAAAAAAGTAATTTTTTAGTTTGAAATAAAAAAATGAACAATTTTATCCATTTTTATAAATCTGAAAAAATTCTCAAAAATACTTCAATTTTTATTGGCCCATTATTTAATACTACGTAAATAACATATTTTTAACAAATAACAATAAAATAAAAAATATGTAAAGCAAATTATAATTCTTAAATTATAATTACTAATTTATAATTTACTTTACCATGTGCGTGATTTTTTTGGTATCACGGCCGAATTGCACTTCTTTGCTACAGCACATGGAAAAGGTTTCTGTGATGGTATTGGTGGAAATTTTAAACGATTAGTAAGAAAAGCTACTTAACAAGAAAATATAATCCTCAACGCTGAGTTATTGTACACGTTAGCTAAAAATGATAAAAATGAAAAAGAATAATTTTATTTAGTTCGAAGACAAATAACAAGTTTTTAGAACCAAGATTCGCATTAACGAAAACGACGCCGGGTACATTAAAATATCATGCGATTATTCCTGCGAGAGAAGATCAATTAATTAAAAAATAATTCATTTTTTATGAGAAACGAGACTTTTCTAAAAAAATAAAAACAATAAATAAATAAGTCTAAATAATGTATAATGCAGACGTCACAATTATTTTTTATTTTATAGTTATTTGTTAGAAATATGTTATTTACGTAGTATTAAATAATTGGCCAATAAAAATTGATATTATTTAGCTTTTGGTTGAAATTATAATTTTGTATTGGAAAAAATTTGTTTTCAAGAAGATCCCATTGCGATCCCAAAATTTGTTTTATGATGCAATATTCTACATGTATTAAAGTATTTTTGAGAATTTTTGCAGATTTTTAAAAATGGATAAATTGTTTATTTTTTTATTTAAAATTGAAAAATTACTTTTTCGATACTATTAAATTTTTATCACTAAAATTAATATTTTTATATAAAAGTACGGAAAAAATCCTAAAAAAATCATGTCTTAAAAAATTTTTTAATTTTAGCTACAAATGTTAAAAACAAAGCCCCCCCCCCCCCTTTTTTACGATAGCCTTCAATATCTTTGATGCAAGGCTTATTAAATAATGCTTATTTTTTTTATCATTAACCTTGTACAATACGTCTACTAACATGTTTTCATTATCATTTAAAAAATCCCAAACAGTTTTATTTTTAGGTGGACCCCTTTCACGTGAAATGCCCCATATACTTCTTAATAATGAATTAATAACCTTTTATGAAGCTAATAAAATAGTTTCAAACCACTGGTTAAAATATTCTAAAATAAACAAAATATAGAAATGATAAAATTTCATTAAAATTTTTCCATTAAGGAATTATTCGAATAAGAATTTTAAGCTTTGTGCTAACAATGTTAAAAATCAGTCCGAGATTTTGGCCTGAGAGAATTGACTAATCGCATTATTCAGTTGGCTGTACTGTTAAAATGTCATACTTATAAAGAATTATAGAAAACAATCGCTAATATTGGCATAGTTCACCTAAAGCGATACCTTTATTTTTCGGAAATTAAATATTGCACTATATTAATTTTACTAATAAAAATATAATGTGTTTAAATAATTAAAGAAATAAAAACCTATAGTCCATATATTTTTAATTTTTTTTTTTATATAAAATCTGAGAAATAACGAATAAAGAGAGATAAAGAGAAAAAACGAATAAAAAGTAAGAATGAAATTTGCACAATTTTCTCTTGTAATAGTTTAAATAATAGTAAGTTACTATTAATATCGAATTATTTTACATATTTGTAGCTTCCTGGAACTGTTTTATTTATATTTTTCTTTTTCATTGTTCGTTGTTTGAAATAAAATCGCAATGCACCGTAAACCGGTACACTTTTTCCGTAAGAATAGACAATAACTCTAAATTTTCAATTACAATGTTAATGTATATTTTATGAATTTTCACATTTTTTTTAATACCTTAAGATAGGAAAAATAATGATGGATCCAATATACAGTATACACAAAAAATCGTATAAAGTGACAGAATTTAATTCTAGCTCTTTAATTTTATAAATTTTATTGTTTAATGCATAAAAATATATTTTATTACTTTTAGTTTATCAATTTATTTTATAATTAACTCTTTCTCATGGGACCGTGTCTGAATTCTGCTATTATTACCTATTGTGCCAGTTTTAGAATCCCATTTCTTAGACGACTTTATTGCGAAAACATTAATTATTACAAAATATGAAACAGTATTATGAAAAGTGTTATACCATTTAATAAAAGACACACTTTGCATTCATGTTTATAAGATTTTATTTTTAACTTTTGTTTAAGAAATTTATCTGAAAACAAAATAATGTGCTAATATTGGTGATTTTATATATTGAGATGTACATTGAATCGGAGCGGGCTTATCAATATTATTCTTCTTATATAAAAGTTTTTTTAATCTATGTATTAAATTTTAACAATAATTATGTTATTTGAAAGTTATGTGTCAACGATTCAATTCGAATTAGAAAGTAATGAAATTCAATTCCATAATAAAAAATCTCAGATCTTGAGTAAAAACATTTGAAATTGGAAATATATTTTCTTTTTCTACAGAATGAAGTGACGAACGAGCAGCAGATTGCAACAGATGTTCGCAGTTTGATAATACATTACAAGGATACGAAGTTTACTGGTCGTGCCGTGGCTCGTATCTTTCATGGAATACAAAGTCCGAATTATCCTGCAATAATTTGGAATAGATGTCGTTTTTGGAGAGTTCATATCGCTTCGGATTTTAACACAATTTGCAAAATCGCGACCAAAGAAATTCTAGCGTTACGATAACGAATTTGATTTTTGACTGAATAATAATAGAATTAACGCATTATATTTAATCTGAGTTTAATTTAATATTGAGTTTTAATTTTTGTGTCGTAATATAAACTCTTATAATTCATCGAAATGAATTGACTTGACGAAAAGTTTCGAATTTCTCTTAAAGAATAATTTGTTTTCTTGCTTTCAACATTTTATTAAATATTAATTCATTGAAATTTATTGGAACAATGAATTATATCATATTTAAAAAGAAACGTAGTAATTTAATTTACAATTTGAATATTGTGATATTGGATTTTAATAAAGAAAAAGGTAAAGTGTTATGTAAAAAAATAATTATGTAGAATCAAGATTCTTGTTTTCCCCTGCATATTTATACACACTTTCTTCATATACAAGACGTCAGTTCTCAAATGAGAAGCGAGAAATCATATAAATCTTTCGAGGAAGCTCCGTTTGCCGACAAAACAATTGCCTACAGCTTTATTTGGACATTATTGTACACAGCGCATTGCACACACGACTATATTACACACAATACATTGCGTATACGACAATATTGCACATAGCACATTGCACAGTATTGCATACACGACAATATTGCGCACAGCGTTTTGCACATACGATTGCATTGCATATAACATATTGCATACACAATTTATTAAGCACATTGCATTGAATACCCGATAATATTGCATAATATGCTTCGCATATACAACCATATTGTGTACATACATACACGTTCGCTTTATACACACGATCACATATGATCGCATATGATCATAGGTGCGTTTCGTTATTCATTCACAATCAGTGTACTGAAAATCTATAGTTTATGTTACATATACTATGGATTTTCAGTATTCTTAGTAAATTTCAGAACGCAATTCATGAGTAAATATTCACAAAAAGTCACTTAATTGACTTTTAAAAGTCAATGACCTTGATATATGTTGTCAAGGTCATGATCCTGAGTGACTTCAAGAGCTTTTAGCCGTCGCTCGTTATTCATTAAAAGGTTACAAAAAGTTACAAAAATTGACTTTATAAGAAAGTTGAAATTATAGAGTTAATTTTTATAACTTTTATTGTGTGTATTTTGTGTGTGTGTGTGTGTGTGGGGGTGTGTGTGTGTGTGTGTGCGCGCGTGAGCGTGTGTGTTTGTGTGTGTGTGTGTATAGTTGTATATGGAGAAATGGAAATTTGTATACAATTGTTTCTTTGTGTAAACAGGGCGGTTCACCTTTCGGGTTTCGCCTTCCTGTGGAGATCATCTAGATGAACTTAATACTTCACAGAAATACACGTTTATATTGTTAACTTTTTTTAATGTAATCAATTGAAATGTGGTTATATGGCACGTATTGGTGTCACAACCCATTATCAGGGGAAGCTGCTTTTTTGGCAGATTTCACCAGCTTAATTAGCGGCTCCGGCGACAATTCCTCATCATAGAGGAAGTATATCGAGCATACCACTTTCCTTCTTCTTCCGGAATCATTAGTGACGTAGCTGTATGCACCGGCTTGTTTCCTCGTCAGAACTGCTGAGGCTTCTTTTGCTGTGATACAAGTTAATTCAAAGATCACTCCGATCCAGCCCCTATGTAGGTTTCCTAAAAGTTTCCTCCTTGCCTCCCTTATCTAGATCCTACTCTTATCTCCAAAATAAGGTTCCTACCATTGCTGGTAGCCCTCGACAAACATTTTCCAACCTGCGGTGTTGAGATCCGGATTCTGCGCCCTTCTGTACTGTCTTTGAAACTCCACTAATCACACTATCTTGAGTTTGGCGTTTTCCCACGGCGAGATGTCTCTGATCCATTCTTGGAGCCAACTCAGAGATGCCTCATCCGCGCATTTAATCACAGCAGCCCCTCTCCCCCTGTCAAGAAAGGTGCGATGAAGTCTGGATCTCATCAATCTCCTTACTGACTGCTCTCCTCAGAAGTGCCAACTGCTCATCGATAAACACCTCGGGGTAGCTCTGAGTAACAATTATCCTTGTTAGGAGATCTGCCGCATTAGTTGCTTTTTAGCGGGTCTTTCTGCCGAAAGAGGAATTTCATAAACAAAAATAAAAATTTTATTCAGAAAAAAGTTAGTGATAGTTTATGTAATTAGAGAAATCAATAAAATTTAATTATTCCGTATCTGATTTAATATTTCACTAATTTAACATTTCTAGGACTAGATATGGTCGGCCGATTACCAGTGCTACGATCAGGTTGCAATTCCGATGTAGAGGTCTGATTTAGACACGAATCCATTTGAACTTTAGAATAAGTTTTTCAACAAATCGTGAATAAAAGTGATCACAAAACGTTTGATATTTTTGAATTTTACACTCTTTAATTATCTTAAGGGGGGAAATTCAATTAGAACTTTCAAAAAATCGAATTTTTTTTTTTGCATAAAATGTTTATTTAACATTGTAAGAATATGTTCCCAACGTTTTAAATCGAAATTCGCAGCCATTCGGAAGTTATGGCCTCCGAGCGCAACAAATCTCTTGAGCAGCGTCGAAGCTCTAATAGCACGCAGCAGGTATATTCACCCGGAGCGGGGATTTTACCTTTCAGGGCTGCGATCCAAAACGTATAGAGATGTAACTAGAGTTTTACTGTAGGATTTGGAACGCACCCCTGGTAGACGGCTTTTATTTCTGTTGTTACGTTTAGTCGAAACCGTTGGGTCCGTTGGCGCTGGCATCGAGCAGAACCGGTTCTCAGTTTAGCTCCGAAGTTCGGCCTGTACAAAACGACAGTGCAAATTCGAAATGTCCTATCCGAAAGGCACACACGCCGAACCGAAACAATCGAAACCACGCAAAAGAAAGTTCCATGGTAATCAGTTTTCAAATAAAAAGAGTGCAGATGAAGAAGGATGTGAAAGTACGAGTGCAAGAAAACTCCAATGCTAGTGCTGAAGATATTCACTGGAATCCATTGCATGGCTATCGTTTGATTGAAATATTCACCGTTTTTACAGCCTTGACAGAGCTCCTTGTTTGTCGTGTTTGTAAACAGAATGTAAAGTTTGAAGAAGCTGGGAATCGAGGCCTCGGTTTCAAGATAGTTTTACTTTGTCGCTGTGGTCAGAGAAACATCAATTCAGGACCACTAATCAACACTGAATACGAAGTGAATCGTCGGATGGTGTTTGTTATGCGACTCTTAGGTGTTGGCAGAGAGGGTATTAATTTATTCTGCAACCTCATGGACATTTGTAAAGGAATGAATGAGAGCACGTATAATAATATTATCACGTATATTCACTCCTGTACAAAATCTGTTTTTGAAAGTCTCTGCAAGAAAGCTATCGAAGAAGAAAAAAAATTCAATGAAGAACATGAGAGGTCTATTTTAGATTTGAAAGTCTCTGGAGATGGCTCGTGGAAAAAACGTGGATTCAAATCGCTGTACGGAGTTGTAACGGTCATAGGCTACTATTCGGGCAGTCATCGATTTAGTTATCAAAAGTAGCTATTGCCATGCATGCACATTTTGGAAAAAGAAGGTGAACACTCCAGAATACGAAGAGTGGTATATAAATCACGAGGAAGAGTGTACAAAAAATCACGAGGGCTCAGCCGGAAAAATGGAGGTCGATGCGATTACAGAAATCTTTTTAAGATCAGAGGAAAAGTATGGCGTTAAATATGGTAATTATATTGGAGACGGAGACTCCAAAACTTTCAAGGCCATTCTAGATAAGAATCCTTACGGTGATGAATTTCAAGTTGCAAAAAGCGAATGCATTGGCCACGTAGCGAAAAGAATGGGCACTCGGCTCCGAAATATAAAAAAAACACAAAAACTCGGTGGTAAAGGCAAACTAACGGATGCTTTAATTAAAAAGCTCACAACGTACTACGGTCTGGCAATTAGAAGAAATGCGAATAGTATTGAGGGAATGAAAAAAAGTATTATAGCCACTTATTACCATTTGATCTCTACGGATGAGAAGCCACAGCACGAATACTGCCCGCCCGGCGAAGACAGCTGGTGTAAGTGACAGAAAGAAAAAGCTATTGGAGCAAATTTGGATTCTTTCGAGCACCCTCCTCCACTCGATCCAACAGTCGCAAAACACATTCTTCCAATTTATGAAGATTTATCTAAGGAAGAATTACTTCAGAGATGCTTGGGCAGTCATACGCAGAATTCAAACGAAAGTTTCAATTCTACGATTTGGCGTTTAGCTCCAAAACATCTTAATTCTGGGCTGAAAATAGTTGAAATTGCATCCTACATCGCTGCTGGAGTCTTCAATGAAGGATATTCTTCCATTCTACAAATTATGATGGAGTTACAAATAATTATTGGGAGCCAGACCAAGAACTATGCTGAGAACGTCGACGGGCGCCGGGTATCTCGACAGGAGCGGCGCAACTCTTTCAACTCTAAAGAAGCTCGAAAGGCCCGAAGAGAGCAGTTATTGGAGCAGAACGAGTTCTTCGAGGAAGCAGAAGGATTGTTCTATGGCGCCGGGATTGCTGACTAAGAGGTAAATTATAGATATCTTGTATCTTTTACTTGTCAAAACTTTAAACACGTTTTTCTCAAAACTGTATTTTTCTGCACTGCTGGAACTCTCATTTAAAAACTATTCAACCGATCGCGCTGAACTTTCGCACACAACTTCGTGACATCAGTACAATGTCGGTGAACCTAAATGTTTGTGAAAATTATAATAAAAAATGACTTATTTATTGCAAAAATTGTGCAGAGAAAACGTCAAAAAATAAAAATTTATTTTCATAAGCGTTTCATATTCAAAATTTTTGACTTTTTTCATTTTTTTTAGGTTCAATTACGAATTATGGGTATAAATAATAAGAATTTTTTCGCTGCTTGTTATAGGATCAATATCACGCCATTTGTCCAGCAGCTGAGCAACTCGCACGCGGACCTGCCAAATGGGATGCTTCATATGTCCGCCATTTTTAAATATTTTTGGAAAAAAAAATACGTATGGACAGTCCAAATCATATATAAATAAATGTAAGTTCGAAAAATATAGAAAAATTCTTTTTCCTACAAAAAAATTCTTGAAAATAGCTTATTTTTCCTCGTTCTAATTGGATTTCCCCTCTTAAATCAATAAGTTTTCAAAATTTTAGCATCTTTTAAATGATTTTTTAAAATATTTTTTTTTTTTATTTTGATGGCTGAAAATACATTTGCGTCTATTCTATGAATGTTATGACAAAGAATTGTCAAACTGCTGTCACATGTTCGATGTTTTATAAAGACTTTACATTATATTATAAAAGGCATGTAAAAATCTGCTTAACTGTATGCATTAAAATTAAAAAAATCTTACTTGAATATGGTTTGATTTACCTCACTCTCTTCTATATATAATATATACACAGGGTGTCCCAAAAAGAAGAAAAAAATCCTAATATAAAAATGTCGAGAGTATAATAATTTTCAAATTATTCGCGATTAAGGCTCCTGACTCCTCAGCCGAGAACCCCGCGTTGACGGTAGCGACATTTCGTCGCGGACAAAATTAGAACTAATACACGTGAAACGTGACAGATTGACGATGAAATGTTATCGTGCATGTCATTCTGTTATTATGTGTTTCATTGTAAAAACATGACTTGTCTCGTATTTACCAAATTCGTAAAAATGGACCGCGAGTAAAGTTTCTTTGAATTTTATACATAAAAGTACATTTTTCACTCTTTTTAATAGCTATCCGTGTGTTTTCCTGTCTGAATAGACGTCACTTTACGTGCTTTTTACGACTATTTACTGACTGCTAGGCGAAAAAAGGATAGTCGTGACCGATATTTAGAAGTGTTTTAAAGCCATCTGATTAGTCTGTTTTATCCAAATTGGCATTATTTAGAAATGGCACGTCGGACAAAATTATGTGCCCATGTGTTTTCCTGTTTCAATTGCTTCACTTTACATGCTTTTTACAACTATTTACTGATTGTTAGGCGGAAAAAGGATAGTCGTGACCGATATTTAGAAGTGTTTTAAAGTCATCTGCTTAGTTTGTTTTATCCAAATTGGCTTTATTTACAAATGGCATGTCGGACAAAATTACGTGTCATTTCACGCAATTTCTCGCTTCTGACGTCACGACTTCAATATGGCCGCGGCGAGTACTCAGGAGCCTTAAAATTTACGAATCACAGAGCTGATATTTCACAAATAATTTGAAAACCATTATATCCTCGACACTTTCGTATTAGGGTTTTTTTCTTAAATGTTTTAAAGAATCTGCTCTTAAGAAATATGATTTTTTTTGGGATACCCTGTATATATAACGCAAGGCATAAGTTAATACAATTTACCGTTTGTATCATAATTTGATTTTGCTGCAAGAAAGCAAAAACTTTAATATTTTAATAATTTATCTTGTATTACTATATCTTAACTTAAAAGAATTTTAATGTAAACGTTTTTAGAAGATTGTAATACAAAAAAAGAATAGTATGTTTTTCTTCATTAGGTATGTTATGTTCTCGATTGTTTTATATGGGTTTTTCAAGGAAATACATGCAACAATTTCTCTCGACTTTTATATACATATATACCTATATTATATAGAAGATATAAAATTTAACACAAAAATAGATTTTTTGCTCGTCGACAAATATCACCATAAAGAATACAAATATAACAGCCATAATACATATAACATTATATATAATATGCAACAAAATATATATATATATATATATATATATATATATAACTAGGGTATATAAAATATAATAGCTATTTCACATAAAACAACTTTAGGCAAGTTCAAAATAACGAATTACAATTATTGTCATCGTTTTGAAATTACACTATAGTTCTCGATAGATATTGCTGGAAATCGCGCTCGTTTTGCTCCAATCACGTTACAACTCTTTTCATGTAGTTGCACTGCCGCAGAAACTTGTGCATTCGAATTTGATGCATCTTTCCGACGCGATTCATGCACGTTTCGTTCTGACAAAGAGCGCAGAATTCGGCGGAGATATCATGAAACGGCGAGCGAAAGTACACGTTAGCATTTTTCAGGGTCTTGTTCTTGTGATGCGCCCACACGTGCAGAATAACCTTAATGTGAAAGCGATATAAAGCGTTAGATTTAAGCGGTTTTTACAGAAAAAATTTTTAAATTTTAATATCTATAATACCTCGAAGAGCATCAACAGAGCAAGGAACCAACGGAAGTAGATGATTGCTGGTAAAAACAAACAGACGGGATTGATCTGACCGAAAGAAGCGCCCGTTGGAACTGGCTCCAGTTCCATATAGCGTTTCTTGGACGTCTTTTCCTTTACTTCTTTTGGTATCTGCAGATAATCCATTAATTTTATTTATTAAGCGCAAAGTTACAGTCAAAATATATTTCATATACAGTAAATCTTAATGGTTGAACCAGATTTTTATGACAGAAATTACTAACTGCACATCTAATCGATTTAGTCCTGATTATACCGATGTTCTTTTGGCTTTAAGCGAGGCTTAAATATGTGTTTGTATGTAATTCTTTAGAAAAAAAAAAAGATAAAGACAGACACTTGTTCAAGTTTCGTTTAAAGCCAAAATAATGTTGGTGTAATTAATAATTTTTCTTATAACTTAAAAACCTAGTTAAGATTCGTCGTGAGTGTGTGTGTGTGTGCGCGTGCGTGTCGTGTGTGTGTGTATGTGTGTGTGCGCGTGCGTGCGTGTGCGCGTGCGTGCGTGTGCGCGCGCGCGTGTATGTGTGAGATTGCGAAACAGCAGATATAACATCCTTTTTGTACCTGAAATGGCACTTTCCTAAGATGACATCCGATCGTCGCGTGATCCGCAAGGCTAATTTCTGGCTCTCCAGTTTCCGCATCGTTTACCGTCATGGAATCGATCGCACGACAAATATCACAATCGTAAAACGAGTGAATCAGATCCTCACCAGTCTCTCTGTCTATGTAGACCTGATCCATATCGATTCCTCGTTTGCACAGCTGCTGACGAGAACAACCGAACTGTAAAAAATACCTGGTCGTCGGATTCGATCACTAGGTCTTTGGGGTCACACTTCCCGGATGTTCACTTTATGTATACTCTATGCTAATCGGTGAGATATTCTGGGAGGGAGAAAAGATTTCTGAGCCGGCTCGAACGGCAGTCTGCAACAAGGATGCTTTGACTTAGCGATAGACCGAAAATTTCTGATAAATAAAGGTAACATTTGTACGTACAGAAAAATATATACTGTAAATTATTCGAATAAAGTAAATATTGCTTATTTCAAGTATATCATGAGTTCATATATCTGCAATTCTATCATAAGTTCATCATACGCATTAAATTTACTCAAAATATATTCTAAATCCTAGTATGTTTAATATTTCAATCGAGAAAATATTCGAACAAAGACTCTCAACAAACAATAAATCAAATCATTTTTATGTAAAAGTCTTCATTATCAATAAGCTCTAAAATCGAGAATAAGTTAAAACAAAAATTCGATTTGTGTTTTATTCTGACATATCATCGATAAAATTTTATAATATTCTTCAAAAGAATATAAATTCTATTTTTATAAATAATAATATTTGTAATAAATTTGTGTGATAAATATTATATTTTAAGATTATTATCAAGAAAATATTTTTTATTAAAGAGACTTATTTAAACGAAGAAAAGTAAAATTAAGTAATTGCTTTTCTTTTCTTGACGATAGAATTGATGTTTTCTGGTGTATAGAATAGCAGGAGTACCTACATATATCACTCCGATAATAGATATAAAAAAAAACAAGAAAAAAAAACGTTTTGGAAAGCTTCGGAAATACGTGTTAGTTGCTTGCACAGACCGTTATCTCTTGTATGTATCAGAAATCAAAACGATAATATTATCGTTTTGATTTCTGATACACAAGTCACGTGTATAATAATGTTTTACAAAATACAAGGTACTCAGCAACAGGTGGGAGAAAATTCAAGGAGCGATTTAAGGAAAAATAAGATGTAAAAATTAAGAATATCAAAATGGCGATTAAAGATTAATTTTTTAATTATAAATATTTAAATATTTATATGGTTTAGGCATGTATAAATATTCAGAATTACGAAATCAAGACAAACAAAATTCGGAGATTTTGTTTATTCGTTACCTTTAAATCTTCCTGTACTTCAGGCACTTTTACATAAATATTTGAACATTTATAGTTAAAAAATAAAGTCTTAATCTAAATGATTGATTAAAAAACTATTTTTCTTACAATTAGTAATTTAACGAAATTCGAATAGATTATCAATATTTCACGTTTTGAAAAACGCAGCGTATGAGTCGAATGTTATATTTATGTACAAAACACAATAGGATAACGCAATGATAATAAAAATAAAACAAATATATGAAGATTTAATTACAGATGCTTTATTAGAACGATGTCATTTACGCAAAGTGGCAACGAAATTTACATTCACTTATATGAACGTTTGCCTTAAAAGATATGCATTGCGGAACAATAACAGTAGAAACTACTACGTTTCTCTCTATTTGTTTATCTTCAACAAAAGATTTTAAACCATCCTACAAGTGATGGAAATTACTGTAGTCAATGCGAAAGTGTATACAATCGAGACTTGCCGAGCGTCTGGTGAATTTACTAATGCTCATCAAAAAATCATGAAAATCACGAAACTGAAAAACCGTTCTTCGAGAAAGACAAAGATATATTTTATCAGTACAGCAGAGTAAGATAATTCTTGTAACCATTCTTTTTCTATACGTAAACCTTTTGTAAAACTTTAAATGGTATTTTTAACCATTCTTGAAGGATATTTAAGGGGAGATATACACCTAGCAGCCGGAAAAAAAGGTCATTTTTGTGAATTTTTTTAAGGAAAACTATTTGAAATTTCGTGTTGGGAGTTTTTCTATCTAAAAGTATACACATTCAGGAATATGTCCAATTTTTTTTATTAAAAAAAATCAAAAATTGACGAAGTTGTAGTATAATCTTTACAGCGCCGTAAAAAAATCCGGAAAAACGGATGTATGTGAAGTTAGCATATCAATTGTCAGCATATCAAAAAAAAAGTGGAGTTCTCTTTGCATACAACTGAGTTCTATAGTTCCTGATAAGTTATAACAATAGTTCTGGTCATTTAGCATAAATAAACGGAAGTTAAGTAATGATATGCTAACTTCGCGCGAAGTCAGCATATCATATAATATTTTCAAAATTTAAACCAATGAATTTTATAGTTTTTGACGAGTTCTATAGTTCTAAAACATAGTTCTGACCATTAACTATCTCTAAATAATTAATAACAATTATTATCAGCATATCGCCCGTGCTAGAGTGATATGCTACGCTCCTGCGACAAGTTCTCGGCTCGTTCGAGATTTTAAACAATAGTTCTAAATCCCCTGACGATAGTTCCGTACAGTTCTGACAATTAACAATCTCCAAATAATTATTAATAATTATTATCAGCATATCGCCCGTGCTAGAGTGATATGCTACGCTCCTGCGACAAGTTCTCGGCTCGTTCGAGATTTTAAACAATAGTTCTACATCCCCTGACGATAGTTCCGTACAGTTCTGACAATTAACAATCTCCAAATAATTATTAATAATTATTATCAGCATATCGCTCGTGCTACAGTGATATGCTATGCAGAAGCGACAAGTTCTCGGCTCGTTCGAGATTTTAAACAATAGTTCTAAATCCCCTGACGATAGTTCCGTACAGTTCTGACAATTAACAATCTCCAAATAATTATTAATAATTATTATCAGCATATCGCTCGAAATTTTAAATTTATTATTAATAATTATTTGGAGATTGTTAATTGTCAGAACTGTACGGAACTATCGTCAGGGGATTTAGAACTATTTTTTAAAATCTCGAACGAGCCGAGAACTTGTCGCAGGAGCATAGCATATCACTCTAGCACGGGCGATATGCTGACAATAATTATTAATAATTATTTGGAGATTGTTAATTGTCAGAACTGTACGGAACTATCGTCAGGGGATTTAGAACTATTGTTTAAAATCTCGAACGAGCCGAGAACTTGTCGCAGGAGCGTAGCATATCACTCTAGCACGGGCGATATGCTGATAATAATTATTAATAATTATTTGGAGATTGTTAATTGTCAGAACTGTACGGAACTATCGTCAGGGGATTTAGAACTATTGTTTAAAATCTCGAACGAGCCGAGAACTTGTCGCAGGAGCGTAGCATATCACTCTAGCACGGGCGATATGCTGATAATAATTGTTATTAATTATTTAGAGATAGTTAATGGTCAGAACTATGTTTTAGAACTATAGAACTCGTCAAAAACTATAAAATTCATTGGTTTAAATTTTGAAAATATTATATGATATGCTGACTTCGCGCGAAGTTAGCATATCATTACTTAACTTCCGTTTATTTATGCTAAATGACCAGAACTATTGTTATAACTTATCAGGAACTATAGAACTCAGTTGTATGCAAAGAGAACTCCACTTTTTTTTTGATATGCTGACAATTGATATGCTAACTTCACATACATGAAAAACGGTACCCACTAGCGTTTCCTCAAAAATCATCTGAAACAAAAAACCAAAAAGATTATTAAATTAGATACTATAATCTAGTACTTGTCATAGCCGATTTTGAAAATATTGATTTATGACAAAATGGCGGACGTTTGAACATAACAGCGATTTTTCGACCAAAAATTAGTTATTATTTTACCTATAAAACAAAAACTAAGCAACAAAAAAAAATCCTATGACAAGTACTAGATAATGATGTATAGAATAACCACAAAAAAATTCAAAGCAATCGGTTCAATGGTTTTCGAGAAATTTTGGGTACCGATTTGAAAAACGTGGTTTTGAGAAAAACGCGTTTGAAAATTTGTGAATGAATAAATCATTAAATTTGTCAACTTACATGGAATCATCGATACCAGGCCCATAGTGTAAGTCTTCTACGGTTGACGGAATGTTCATATTTTCTAAATTTTGTTGTCGGCGCCGTATTCGACCTTCTTTCGTCTGTTCTTGCGCTTGCAGCTCGGCTTTCGCTATGCGAGTTTCGTCTTCTTGCGCAGCGTACAAGTGCGCGCCCGATCCGACCGATATTCCTAACACGTTCATGATTTCTAACAATGACGTGACACCATTGTTGAACGTGCATGTTGCAAGAAATGCAGCAATGTTAACAATTTTGGCCCCGCTGTGCATCGATTTTGGAGCTATTTTCCAAATAAGTTGGTTGAAGCTCTCATTGCTGTTTTGTGTGTATCCGCCAACACAACGTTCCAACAATTTGTCATTGCTGAGGTCTTCGTAAATTGGTTTGATGGCATCTAACACCGTTTTTGGCAATGCTGAATAATCGTGACGGAAATTCCTTAGTCCTCCTTTAGCTTTCGCTTGTTGCCACTTGCACCACGATTCGGGGCCTTCGGGACAAAAATGATGTTCAGGCTTGCTGTCTATTGAGCCGTAATGGTAGAATGTTGCCCATATCGCTTTTTTCATGTCATCCTTGGAGTTACTGTTTCTTCGAATGGCTAAGCCATAGTAAATACTCAGTTTGTCTATAAACTTTGCCGTCAATTTGTTTTTGCCGCCGATTCCAGAATTTTTTTTTTGCATTTGTGAAGACGGTTCCCATTCGCTTTTGAACGTGTCCCACGCATTCTTTTTAATCTCAATCTCACCATACGGTTTCGCATTTACTAATCCCGTGTACGTTGCCGTGTACGTCTTAGAGTCGCCATCCCCAACGTAATTAATGTACATAACTCCATGTTTTTCGACAGATCTTGAAAATAATTCCTTCATGGCGTCTACTTCCATTTTGCCTGCCGATCCGACATGATTTGCCTGGCAATTTTCTTCGTGATTAGATTTCCATTCCTGATATTGCTCGGTATTGACGTGTTTATTCCAATAGTTGCATTCAGCACAATAAGCAGACTTTACAATAAAATCAACGACTTTTCCTGTCAAGTGACCAATGAGAACCGCAACTCCATATAATGAGGTAAAACCACGTTTTCGCCACGTACCATCTCCTGAAACGGTCAGTTTTTTGATATCATCACTCGAATTTTGATTTGTTATTTCCTGTTGTTCTTCTTTTACAGCTTGTTTTAACACCAATTGAACAATACTTGAAGCAGCAGAATGAATGTTCTCAATTATCATATCATACGTCGTTTGTTGAACCGGAGGCGGTAAATCCATGAGACCACAAAATTTCATAGCTCCACGCAAACCAATCCCAAATAAACGCATAACAAAAAAGAATCGTGTATTTATTTCGTAAGCAGTCTTGATGTACGGGCACAAAGGCATGAAAGTCGGTTTGCAGGATGAACACGAAACTACAATTTTAAAACCGAGCCCTCGAGTGCTTTTTATTGAGAATCGAACATCACTATCACACTTTTTGCATTTTACACATTCCGATAAGGCAGAAAACACTGCCAGAAAATTCAAAATTCGATACCCGATGTTTGGATCTTCTGGTGCAGATATCTCACGATCAGTCTTCAATTTTTTGGCACTCGAACTAATATTCTCGTCGGAAAGTTCTACTTTTTCGGCAGTATATCGATTTTTGGGCGGTATCTTCTTCTTGCTTCGATCTTTGCGAAAAGATCCGGATTGATGAGCTTCCCGAGAACCTTTATTTCTGTTATACATTTTCCTCAGAATATGTATTCACAGGCGAAAACTCACTGTAACGCACAGTTGCACGAACGGCAAGCTACTGACGAAACGCATCCAATTTCTGGCTAAGAATAACGGTCATGGGATATTTCCGTTATACCTGGACCCGAGCACACCCGAAAACACAATAGAATCGTAAAACAGGTCATTTCGAAGGGTCGCTTGCCGCTACCTGCCTCTCGGCTCGGCCGCAAAACAGGCGGTACGGCGCGCTCTCCGAGACGGTTCACTCTCTCGGCTGTAACTTCGTTATTTATCGAGATATTGACTTGCAATTTGAATCAGATATTCTTGAGAGACCTCATGCATCAAGAAAATGCAAAAAAAAAATCGATTTTTTCGACCATGCTAGGTGTACGAGGTGTGTTCAAAAAGTATCGCGAATTTTGAATTTTCGCGGGTTACGTATATTCGAATTTCGATCTTTTTGTGGCGTTATGTTGGTACTCATGTCTCTCACTTATGCCGACAAGCTCGGCCATTTTGAATGTTCACTTAATTGTTGACAGCTGCTTTGCTTGCACGTGTTTTGGATCGTCTTCGATTTTTACCTATTCAAAAAAATGGATCAAAGAACCTGTATCAAATTTTGTGTGAAAAACGAAATTAAGTGCGCGGATGCATTCCGAATGTTGACTGTGGCATACGGAGAAGCTACCTTGGACCGAAGCAACGTTTATCGGTGGTACAAAATGTTCTCAGAAGGCCGAGAAGATGTGAACGACGAAGAGCGTGCCGGACGACCGAGCACTTCAACAACAGACGAAAAAATTAATGAAGTGGAGAAAATGATATTGGCCAATCGTCGAATCACCGTTAGAGAAGTTGCTGAGGACCTAAACATATCGATTGGCTCGTGCCATTCGATTTTTATCAATGATTTGGGCATGAGACGGGTCGCCGCGAAATTCGTACCAAAATTGCTCAATTGCGACCAAAAACAGCATCGCATGAACATTGCTAATGAGATGTTGGACTCTGTCCGCGACGACCCAAATTTGCTCCAGAGGGTCATAACTGGTGACGAATCGTGGGTTTATGGTTATGACGTGGAAACCAAAGCTCAATCATCTCAATGGAAGCTGCCGCACGAACCAAGACCGAAAAAAGCGCGCCAAGTTCGGTCGAATGTGAAAGTTTTGCTGACAGTTTTCTTCGATTGCAGGGGCGTGGTGCATCATGAGTTCTTGCCACAGGGTAGAACGGTCAATAAGGAATATTACCTGCGCTAAGTTATGCGCAATTTGCGCGAAGCAATCCGCCAGAAACGCCCGGATTTGTGGAAGAACAAAAATTGGCTTTTGCACCACGATAACGCCCCTGCTCACACATCGTTGCTTGTGCGCGACTTTTTGGCCAAAAACAACACACTAATGATGCCGCAGCCACCGTATTCCCCAGATCTGGCCCCCTGTGACTTTTTCTTGTTCCCTAAACTGAAGAGGCCCATGAAAGGACGACGTTACGCTACGCTTGACGAGATAAAGACGGGATCGAAGGAGGAGCTGAACAAGATAAAAAAAAAATGATTTTTTGAAGTGCTTCGAAGATTGGAAAAACCGTTGGCACAAGTGTATAATATCTCATGGGGATTACTTTGAAGGGGACAAAATAGATATTCATGAATAAATAAATAATTTTTGAAAAAACACAAAATTCGCGATACTTTTTGAACACACCTCGTATATCTCCCCTTAATAACTTAGATGCAAGATCTTGCATAAAAATTATAATCTGCAATTATATATGTATATTTATAAAAATAGATGTAGAAATATTGATTTTTTACACAATATTAATAACTAGTTGCTTAATTAATTTTAAAATAGTATTTCAGCAAAACTATTATAATAATTTGGCAAATCATCTTAGTATATTTACAAAATTAAATTTGGAAATAAATTGTTCAATAATTGAGAAAAATATTTTAACTGCACTATGTATAAAACACTTAAAAACATAATTAGAAGAAAGGGCGGTAAAATGATGATTTTGAAGTTTATTAATTTTTCCTAATTTCTATGATATTGTGAAAATAATAGTCTATTTTTTTTAGATTTTACCTCATTCAAGTTTTAAAGCGTCGTTTATCATTTATAAAAATTAAAGTCTGTTAAATAAATTAAAATTTTATAAAATTTAGATTTTTTAAAGACATCATTTGCATCATCTTGCTCCCATATACAGGTAAGATGGATATTAGTGGTTAAGATAATGAACATTCAAATAAAGTTAAAAATATCTTATAAATAAAAAAAGGTTCATTATAATATATTAGACTTATATTGTTTTGATATTACAGTATAGTTAAAAAAAAATGTACATGAAACAAAAATACTTATGTAATTTATGTAAAAATAAAATTTTTTAATTGCGATATATATATATATATATATATATATTGCGATTAAAACTGTGTTTATATATAGACAGAATGCTATTATGATTGAAATAATTAATGCACAATTGCATCATCTTGTCCACGCATGACATTTGTCAACTTACCACAGTTGTTATATTTATTTATGTATTTATTGAATATAACTATTACAATATAAAAAAATAAAAAAATAATACGTTTATATACGTTTTTAGTCGTACAATATTATAATGTTATAAAGAAAATGAAAATATTTTCTAATTATATATTCCTAATGAACAAAAAAATTACATATAAGTGCATCCAAAACACATTTCTTATTATATTAGTTACTTTTGTGGATAGATTGAAATCAAACTACCAGAGATTATTTATTATTCTCTAAAGTTATAATGAAATAATCATTGGTCCGTCATTTGTTATTAACTTAGAAAAATTGAAAATTTATCTTATCCACTTCGTCATTTTACCCTCTTTTCCTTAATCTACATGTTTATAAAAAAGGCACAATTATTTTTAAATTATAACGTAGAAATATTGCAATATAAAATATACTATTTATCATGGCAAAATTTTAATTAAAAAAAATTAAATGGTATTTGAAATAACGGCATTTAAAAAATATTTATATACTTTAAATTTAAACATCTATTTTTTGTTAGAAATATTCAAACATATTCCAACAAAACTGTTGTATTATACATTTAGCACAATTATTTTCATCAATTTATAATACTATTATTTGCAAAATGTACTATCGGAGAATGTTTTTTTTTAATTTTCAACCTTGTCTCAGACTTTTCTCAAAAACTTCTAAAACTAACTAGTCAAATTTCTTCAATTTCTACATTGAAATAAAATAATTCGTAATACTAGTGATAATTAAAATTAGAATTTTTTTGATATCTTAAAATTTTACTTCACAGTTTGGAAAAATCTAAAAAATGTTATAAAATCGTTCATAGTTGATCGCCATTTTATTCAACATTGCAATAAATAATTTATTCTGATTCCAAATATTTGTAAAAATTAAAATAATCCAAATGAATCTCATTGAGTTCACAAGAAATATTTATTAGCTAACATGCTATAACGTCGGCACAATCATGATTCTTCGATTTTTGGTTAGAGATTTTGATAACGATTCTCCGTTTCTCCGATTAATCTCTTTAAAATTTTGATAATCCTTTTTTTTAGAAAACACTGTAAAAAAAAGCAGACTATTTGAATAACCGATTTCCAGTAGGATAGCGATATCTCCGATATTATAAGAAGGGTTAAATCTGATAATCTTTTTCTTTTTAGAGAACTCTGTATGTCTGCAAGATAAAGAATTAAAACAATTTAGTAAAAATTTAACACAATAAGAATGATTAGGAAATTAAAGAGAGTACCGCGCGGTTATTTTCGAACAAAATGAATTAATCAGTCATAGACAAAAATTCCTTTATTCATTCCGATAATGTTTGAACGTTTCGACTCTCTTTAGAGTCATCATCAGCATGACAAATTTCAAATAATATGCATATTTCTAACCACAATTAATTATCTGGCCATCGTCAATCCGATATGTGGCTGATTGTGAGTCACTAACGGTTTGCCGGATCTGAAGTGCAACTTTCCTACCGTGTATTTAGACAGAAAAGAGGCTTGATCTCCCTATAACTACAGTATACTACATACATAGTATCTTACAAATTGGAAAGGAAAAAATGATTTAAGTTAACAAAAAAGAGAGAGGGACAATTATAGAAATGGTTGACAGGGCGTTTTTGCCCTATCAGATTCAAAATTTTACAAAAAGATCATAAAGCTCATTATTGATGATTTTTTAAACAATAACTATATCCTGTTCAATTTATTTTAAGACGGTTAATATCCGCTTGAAATCGCTAATTTACAAACAGACGCTTAAACAAATACTGATACTGACACGAATAACAAGTCGTCTAGTTATTTCCGTTAAAGAAACTCACGTTTCGCTACTCTCATCTCATTGTCAATGTCAAAGAACGATTTCTTATTTCAATAATATTTTTATACGACAAAACTGGCGACAGGTCGTAAGTTTTTTCCTTGCTTCACGAAGCTTCTTACATTCGATTACATAAAATTATTCGCATGAAGATTAAGCCTCGCGATTATTAGCATCGTTACTAATCATTTCCGCGAAATATGCAACATTTATATTTTCTGCACACGGTTGCAAGCTTCCAGAGATATTCCGTCATTACATGATTCATGTTTTTAATACAGCTCAGCGATACGGCTTTTCTTTTTTTCTTTTCTTATCAATAGACAAGGTTGAGTAGTAAAAAGTTAAATAATAAAGTTAAAGAGTTAATAACTTTTAACTTGATGTTAAATAATTTAATTTTTAACTTTAACTAATTATTTTTGAAATATATAAACTTCAATCTGTTAACTTCTTCCCCAAGTAAAAAATTTATTTATGAAAAAGAAAAAAATATAAAAAAATACATTTCACATAAAAAACAATATTTTTTTAACAATATTTTAATTTACAAATAAAATATTAAATTTGTTTCATGGTCCATATAATTGTTTTAAGTATATCTATTTTTAAAAACTAGTCAATTTTTAATTTAATATGAATAATCCGAGGAATAATCCTTTACAAAATCAACTTTCAATTTAACTTAAATTAATTTAATTTTCACATAACTTTTAAACTAATTATTATTTGTTTATGTAACTTTTAATGAAACTGAATTAATTTTATAAGCCATTAACTTTAACTTAAATTTAGTTAAAAATATATATATTTAGGTATTAACTTATGGAACTCTGTCAATAGAAAAAAATAATCGATAATATATTTCAGAAATGAGACAAATATAAAGCATTAAAAAGGCTCTTCAGTCTTTTCATGTAATAGAAAAATGAAATTTTACTTCATAAAATTTTGTGAATAATTTTATGATTAATGGAGCACGAACACCTAGACGGATCAAGACGAGACATAATTTTGTGAATTTAAAACAAAATGGAAAGAGATAAATAAATAAGATATATTTACTCCAGTCTAAAGATCATACATTTTCCGTTTAAAATTTAAATTTTATTAAAAATAATAAAGAAAAGTTGCAAACTGACCTATTACTCTATTTTCAAGTAATATTTTTTAATAATAAATAAAAATAAAAGTTTATAAACATGAATACAAACTAGAAAATGTCTTCTATTAGATGATATAGCAGTTTTTATATTATTATTTCGTATTTTGTAATTAATGTTTTCACAACATAATCCAAAATAAACGTTTGAGAAATTGAGTCCCAAAACCAGGACAATATGAGGCAATAATAACAGAATTCAGACATGGCCTCGTATATATATGTAGAGAGAGAGAGAGAGAGAGAGAGAGAGAGAGAGAGAGAGAGAGAGTAGGAATTAACTACAAAATAAATTAATAAACCAAGTAATAAAATATATTTTTATGTATTACACAACAAAGTTTATAGAATAGTTAAAAGATTAGAATTGGACATTCTCACTGTATATTTTTTTCACATTTTATTAGAATACGTAGATGTATCGCATCCGAAGATGTTTTTTTTTTTTTTTTACCAGAAGTATTAAGAAATGTGAAAAAATTCATGAATGAAAAGAGAACTCAGTATGTCTGCAAGATATTGTCTCATTTCTGAAATATATTATCGATTACTTTTTTCTATTGACAGAGTTCCATAAGTTAATACCTATGTATATATTTTTAACTAAATTAAGTTAAAGTTATGGCTTATAAAATTAATTCAGTTTTATTCGAAGTTACATAAACAAATAATAATTAGTTTAAAGATTATGTAAAAATTAAATTAATTTAAGTTAAATTGAATAATAATTAATTTAAAGGTTATGTGAAAATTAAATTAATTTAAGTTAAATTAAAAGTTAATTTTGTAAAGGATTATTCCTCGGATTATTCATATTAAATTAAAAATTGAGCTTGTGCAATTCAAGTGATATATACTTTTTAAATTTTGTGGAATAAAAAATCATTCGCACAAGTTCCATTTTCACTTGCTATAGAAATAAATGTTCATTCTATAAGGGTGAATTTTTACTTTTATTAAACTAATAAATCACTCAAAAATTGCATAAGTTCAATTTTTATTCTTTTAGATTAACATTTCACTCTACGAGATTTACAGAATTATTTATTTCTGAATTTTTTCAAATTTTTTGATTGTATAGTATTTTTGATTATATATTTTTTAATCTCTCTCTCACTCTCTCTCTCTCTCATTCATATTTTTTTTAAATAAATATAATTTTCTAAAATAGCATTGAGTCTATAGACAAAGGAATTTTAAGTAATTTATTATAATTGAAAATAAAATATAAAAATTTTGAAAATTTAACTATATTCACATGAAAAAATGGAGTATAAAGATCATTTTGGAATTGAAAAATATTAAATTTTACAGCATTATTTTCACATAAAAATATAAAATATTTATCCATTAGACAATTTTTTTAGATATGGCATCATACTATTAAAAATATGGCAATGTTGTTTGTTATTATATATAAATCTCTTTCAATTTTTTTCCACATCAATATTTATCAAAAAATTATAAAAAAATATTTTTAAATAACAAATTATCAATAATATATTACGATATATTATGATTTCTTATTACTTATATTTTACTCATTATTTATTATTTTAAAGAAGACAAAGCCAAAAACTTCTGTGTTGAAAAATATATATGAATGAAAAGTCACGTTAACTTCTCTCTACTTTTTTAAACCAGAAACTTTCTTTAAATTCAAAAATTAAAGAATAGCATATCTCTCTCTCTCTCTCTTTCTTTCAGCGATTTTAAATAGCAGAGCTACTGACACTTGTTTCTTTCACGAGGGACAATTATCAAAGTAATTAATAATTATGATAGTGTGATGAGCCTCAAATGCCACAAATTGCCAGCAAAAGAAGCGTAAAGGGTAATGCTATCTATAACCTATATTTATGTATATATTCTTATGGAAAAATACTATTGGACTCATGAAAAAAACTATTGAAAACTATTGAAAAACTATTTGCATCCAATAATTTCTACTACTGAAAGTTATTAGGAAAAACTATTTACATTCAATAGTTTCCAACAGTTTTTATGCAAGTCCAATAGTAAATATTTTTCCATAAGAATAAAAATAATTTAAAAAATAATTTAAAAAATAACTTTTGCATTCTTTTTACAAAAAGTAAAATTGAAATAATATTGTATAATATCCTATATATAGTTACATATACAGCTTTATAAATTATGATTATATGTGGACAATATTTTCTTATTTCCTCTTTCATTGTTTATTAAATAATAAAATAATATGAAAATTATCCTTCTATTTATCAATCTATCTTATTTTTAAATTTAAATGACATAAAACCTAATAAATATTCTATACAGTTCTCAGGATAGTAAGAGCTCATAGAAACACTTGTTGATATCAAAATTATTAAATTAACCCTTAAACACATATTGAAAATTCCCCTAGATTTTTGATCGCTTACTGTGTGAAGACGGATTGAGAAAAAAGATTCGGGCTAGGTGGAAAAAAAATTTGAAGTCTCCTCTATCGACTGCTACAATTGACCAACTTTATTGCTTAACAAAAATAAAATGGCACAAAAGTAAAGTTTTTTCGGGAAGGTCTCCCAGACCCACTTATGTGTTTAAGGGTTAATAGCAATTTAATTTTGATATTACATTTTTGGTTCTATTTCTCTATTTCTGGTTCTATCACTGCATTTTAAAGTCTAGGAGACATGTAGCACGCAGTATAGGAGAACTTGTAAATCTATAAATTCACCTAAGAAATGTTATTAGCACTAAAATCTGTTTTTGACTGATACAGACTTTCTTAATTTAAATGTGTTGATATATTTGCTGGTCATAGTAGAATATTATATAACAAATGTTTAGCCTTATATTTATTACAAGAATTTGTTAATATATATAAAAATGTAAAAGATTATGTAATAATTCAATTTTTTAAAAATTCTAGAAATAGATTACTTTTTCATATATTAAATTAGAAAGTTCCCTTAAGTCTGGTATGCTATAGGTACATTTTTACATTAAAACACTATTAGTTCAATTGTTCTAATTCCTTGCAAAGTAGAAAATTGTAAAGTAGAAAAAAGTATTTTAAAAATTCTTAACTTTATTAGTAAATTTTCATCTAGAGTAATATCAATGTGTAAGAAAAATACGAGCAGCACTGCAGGGTTAAAAATTAAATATAACAATAGCAGAATCTCTTTTTTTTTTAAAGATACAATAATGCAGTTTTGTGATAATATACAAGTTCGTTTAATATCACAATAAAGTACTGCGTAAACATCGACGCTCAATATTTTTGGAGATGCTGAGGGCAATGATCAAGAGAAACGAGATAAAATCAGAAATGCACGATGAGCACAATCAAATTACAACTTACGCTCTGTCGATGATACTGTCGCGATAATTAATGTGGCCTACGCAGTGGAAGTAACATCGGGTATGCGGAATTAATTTGTTATGCAAATTCACTCGTCATTGCTCGCCACTCTTGACTACGACGAATCTGACAATGTCATAATTGACGAAGGCTGCCAAGAGTAACGCCGGCTTCAACGCGAGATTTGCGCAACGATGCGCGACGTTCAATTAACGGGTTACACGAGTAATTTTTATCGCATCGGATACTTTCGAGACTCGATAAGTTAAAATCAAATCACATCGTGCGATCACTGACAATCGTGCACAACTCGCACAAGTGCGACACACTATAAGCACAGTATATACAGTAGCACAACTCTACCGATTTCAGCGTGTATGAAATTGAACTGCACATGCGCGAGCTAATAAGTAACCAATCAGGGTGCCGTCACATGGGGCGTAACTTGCGTAACGTAATTTGCGTATTCTAGTAACTTCTAAAATACGTTACGCCATTAAAAGCCTTCTTTCACATGAAGTGTATTTCGCGGATTTTCAAGAAATGCGTATCTAATGCAACCAATTGCTGATTAGGATTTTTCTTGTAGTCTCTAACAGAAATGCTAAACAAATTTACGATTGGTTTTTGTAATTTACGTGTCTCGGAAAGTACATACACCCAAGGACTTTGATTCTGTCCATGGGGAAATTTTCTAAACTGAGAAGTCGCTATCTTTCTACATATTTACAATTTATGATTAACGTAACGACCAATAAGCTCTAGTCGTTACATTAACGGGCCTCGCCCATGAAATACATAACATAACATAAGCACAACATAAAACCAATGGGCCAATGAGCATCCAGCATAAAATCGCCATTTTGATTTACATAAGATTCCCATTGGTCCAGAGACCTTATGCTACGCTTATGCTTTGTTATGCATTTCATGTGCGACAGGCTTAATCATAACCTGCGAGTATGTAGAAAGTGGTGACTTCTCAGTTTAGAAAATTTCCCCATGGACAGAATCAAATTCCATGAGTGTATCCGTTTGTTTTCTGTTCCTGAACTCTCTAAATAAGTGTACACTTAAAATGAAATAGATAGATGTTTCAAAGTTAGCGAAAGCAAGAAGGAACGTTCCAGTGCAGTCTAGTGCAGGAATAGAAAACAAGCCTTATGTTTCATGTGGAACCATGGTGGAAGTATTACATGGTGTGTGCAAAATCCGCAAACCACGCCCCTTTTTCGCTTCGGATACCGCTCAGACCCCAGGTATACCAACTTCGAAAAATTAAATGTTTGATAATATCAGGTTACTACAACTGTTATGATTGCATCTTTGTCCCACTCTGCTATATGTTCGTTGTGTCCTTTTCTCTGAAAGAATTGCAGTTTGTACCGTTTGTAGTACGCGTGATTTCGAAAGACGTACGTAATTCGAGAGATTTTATGTGAAATTTAGTGAAGATGGTGCGTCGGTGCATTGTAAAATAAATAAGAAGCAATACTTAAAAAATGATGAAAGGAGAAAAAATAAAAAAATGAAAAAATTATTTCCAACAAAAACATAATTTTTGCAACAAAAAATAAACATAGACCAACTTTTGGTGACTTAGTTAACGATTTGCGAAAATTTTTAAAGAAAGACTGATCCTGCTTCCTTTAGAGTGTTATTATCTCAACAAGACTGCATCGACTTTCGTGGTAGATGAGCAACCTATACAAGTCAAACTTCCACAAAAATTAATCAAAGTTTATAAAATATCAATTTTACATTTACTCGCGGCATTTTGTGCAGATCGAGTAAAACGATCGCGGCTTTTGAAGCGGAACGATCTTAAGAATTTTATACATTACTCGCGGCATTTTATGCGGATTGAGTAAAAAAATCGCGACTTTTCAAACGGAGCGATCTAGGAAAAGCACTATATATAGTGCAGTTCGCGGCCTTATGGCGGATCGAACTAATTTGGGAGATAATTAACTGAGAATTCTTTAAAATTAAATTTTTGTATTTGTTTTTTCTTTTTATATATTGAAAGAGACCTTCAAAGAGTCATTTTATTGCATTTTATGTAATTTTATTTGAAGCCTTTCCAGTTTAATTTATGTTAATATATGAACAAACTTCTTCAATTATTGTAAAATATTAAAAAATATTACTTACATGCAAATCACACTCTTCCTTCTGTTCGAGGCTCTCGTACGATATTCACGTATGCGATAAAAAAAGACCGAGAGAATACAACATGATGTGCGTGCAATGAAGACAACTACATTCAGTTGTAACAACTTTGTGGAGTTAAATAAGATTGGTACACCTGGGGTCTGAACGGTCAGAAAACAAGCGAGAGGGCAAAGAATTAGAGAGAGATGCTTGCAAACTGCACACACCATGTTACTTCCACCATGTGTGGAACTGATACTCTGCACACTAGTATGTGTGAATCATCTATGTGCGAATCTAACCTGTGCGGGCATACATTCCTGTTAATTGTAATTTTTAAAAATTTATGTATTTAGAACGAAATAAATATATGTTAAGCATTTAAGAAAAAGAAAACATTTTACATGCAAGAAATTCAAGCAACACGGACATATCTATTAATGTACACCCAAGGACTTTGATTCTGTCCATGGGGAAATTTTCCAAACTGAGAAGTCGCTATCTTTCTACATACTTACAGTTCATAATTAACGTAACGACCAATAAGCTCTAGTCGTTTTATTAATCATGAACTGCGAGTATGTAGAAAGTGGTGACTTCTCAGTTTGAAAAATTTTCCCATGGACAGAATCAAAGTCCTTGGGTGTACAACTATAACCTTAAAATTTTGTATCAATATATCGCAAGAAGGTTAGATATGACAGAATGTTATTACAGAATAGCTATTATAAATAATAAATTTGATATAAAACTGTTTCTTAATTTATCCTGATTTCATTATGCATCTTTCAAGGCAAGTTACGCTTACACAAGTTACGCCCCATGTGACGGCACCCAGGGTGCACGGGGGTGACACTGCTTTTACTTCGTTATGCTTTTACGCGTCCCTCGAATGTCTCCCTACGATCAAAAAATCCGCAAGAGGCACTAGTTCCTACCTGCATCCTTTGGCTCAATGCACACAGGACGCGTCAACGCGTTACGCATGGCGAATAGCCAATCATTCTTTTGCTTTCTTATTTTTTGTCATAAAAACAAAAAAATGATTGGCTATTCGCCACGCGTAACGCGTTGACGCGTCCTGTGTGCATTGAGCCTTTGATTTGACCGATTTGGCTGACGCATAGACTCAATGCACACAGGACGCGTCAACGCGTTACGCGTGGCAAATAGCCAATCATTTTTTCGTTTTTATGACAAGAAATAAGAAAGCAAAAGAATGATTGGCTATTCGCCACGCGTAACGCGTTGACGCGTCCTGTGTGCTTTGAGCTATAGACCTGCTAAACATTAAAACGATTAAAACTGTTAGAAAGCTTTATTCGGTCTTATAAGATTAAATTGTGTTTTTTGAACCCGCATTTTCTAGTAAAACAATAACTTTCAAATCGGTTGTAAGCGTTGTAAGGATGCAGGTCAACTTATGCGCCACCAAGCGGCTTAATGTTCCCGTGAGACAAAATCTAGATGCGTAAGGCTCAATGCACACAGGACGCGTCAACGCGTTACGCGTGGCAAATAGCCAATCATTTTTTCGTTTTTATGACAAGAAATAAGAAAGCAAAAGAATGATTGGCTATTCGCCACGCGTAACGCGTTGACGCGTCCTGTGTGCATTGAGCCTCAATTTTAGCAGTGTCACCCCCGTGCAATCGTATCATTCTGCAAACAGCTGTGGTCACAATATGGCTGCTCGCTTAGCCAATCAAGTATCAATTAGATTACCAATCAGAGCTTCGGACATCAATGTCGCTTCTCTCTTTATATAGGACTCTATATCAGACTATGCATTGAAAAGATTGAAGATTAAAGATTGAGCTTTGGCCAATCAAAATAAAAGGAGTTAAAATTTCCTTGTTTTGATTGGTCAAATTTCAATCTTTAATCTTCAATCTCAATCTTTAATGCGTAGTTTGATACGGGCTTTACAGAATCCCGCTACATCATACTCTATCGTCTGTATACTCATTCGCTGGGTGAGAAATCTGAATCAGAGAGGAACCTGGCCAATCACGCTTCGATTTTAGGTGAGACGCTTCAAGGTCTATTTTTACATCGGTAAGATCCATTTTTTCGTGGTTCTCAGCGGTACTATGCGTTAGTTAGATAAAAACGGCTATTGTCTATCTTTATCTAATTAACGCATAGCACCGCTGAGAACCATAAAAAAAAGGACCTACCAACGTAAAAATGGACCTTGGAGCGTCTCACCTAAAATCGAAGCGTGACCGCCAGTGATCGCTCTCAGATTCCTCTCTGTCTGAACACACCCTTGAATTTGCTGGCTCTCTGGCTGGCCCTGGGGGAATGGGGGATACCCTTTGCTCCGGATACACGTTGTATCAGTTGTATGTTGTATACGCATTGTATCAACAACAGGCTTCTCGCGTACTGATGCGGCGATGCTCGCGTAATCGGCGTAATCGATGATCACGTTGAAACTGCAGCCTTCCAATATGTCACGCACGAGGACGGAGAGAAACGGGAATGGGGCCAAGTGCGAGGTTAGCGTATGGACACGTGCGATCACTGCAAACTCCGAATGGCCGGATAAGGTAAACATAACCTTCGAGTCACACTATACTATTTTGTCCTATCGGGGGAGAGAAATTAAGGGAATTATCTTTTTTGTAGCGACGTTTCTGTAGCCTTCTTCTTTGCTAATGCATTGAATCATATTAATGTGAACATCTATTTCTATAACATTTTCTGCAATTACAAATGTTGACAACAGATTGTGTAATCACAAATTAGTGGGAAGCAGCTTATTATTGCCACTTTTGTAGCATATTTCTATAGCATATGCAACAATCAATGTTGGCAAAATATAAAATAGAGTGGTAATTAACAGTAAACAGATATTGAAAATAATGATGAAAAATTCCAAGCAATTTTGCTATTGTAAATAGTGTTACTGATTAGCATCTGATGATCAAAATATATGAGACTGGCATTGTACAATGAACAAATCTATTGAATGTATTAATGACAGATTGATACCAAAATTCAAAAGATATCTTCATTAACATTACGTATATACGACGAATATGTAGCACTGTTTACATTTCATAAATAAAAAAAATTGTACACAATGTAATAAAGACATAACAGATTTTTTACTTATTAATGAAATGATTTTGAAGGTAAGTATTCAAAATTGGGTTCAAAGATAAACATAAATGAGATGCAATTTTTATACAATTTTTTAATTCTGCAAAAATTAATATAAGGACTTGGTATTAATTTATCTTCACTTTTAAAGATAAATTTGGTTTGCATTTGACACCATTTTGTCAGTGTATTTAATGACAGATCTGATCTGCATTTGGTATGAACTTGAAAGATGTTTTATAATAAATAGATCTGCTCAGAATTTGTTGTTAAATTGCTGTCACTTGCTATTATCAAATCTATTCTGGTGTTGTCAATTTGATTGTGGAATATTCCTTAGATTTAGCTTACATTGGAGTATTTTCAACATCCCTAAAATGTTTGCTCAAAACTTAAGTATCTTTCAATATTAAAATTATTCTGCTGGAAGAATGATATAACATTGTACTATTGATTATTCCAATATTGTATAACTTTATTCCAACAAGAGTAAAATCTGTATTAAAGATAACGAGCCAATATTGTATTAATAAGTACATTTTCTAGATGTTCATATTATTTTGCTTATACTCTGTGTATGTATATTATATTTATTTCATTTGAAGCACAAATATACATTAATTCAGCTATAAAGCACAAACCTTTTATCTTTTTCTTACTTTGTCATATCACAGGAAGAATTTCTTGACGTGATATACTGGGCAAGACAGGCAATCGGTATTATTGTCGGCATAGGATGGGGCCTTATACCATTGAAAGGTTTTATAGCTCTATTATTGTAAGTAGACACCAATCGACATTTTGCTTATTTGTTATAATTTTTTTTAAATCAATTTTGCGATACGTGCATTCCAAATTGTAAAAATATCATAATTGATTATAGTCACAATTGATGTTTGTGTTTCAGATTCGTAGTAGTCAATGCGGGAATTACATATTTATACTTTAGCAGTTTCCAACAAATTGACGAGGAAGAATATGGTGGTATGTGGGAATTGACGAAAGAGGGATTTATGACCTCTTTTGCTGGTTTTTTGGTGAGTGTAACAAGATTTAATTTTTTAAAACAATTGATATTCGCATTTTTTTCGATTATATACCAAAACTCTAGAGTACTGTAAAAACTTGTAGTAAATGTATTTTTTTTTACAATTGTACACAATTTTAAGTTATATAATCTTATTTTTCAAATTTTGGCCTTCAAAATAAATAAATCGTTCAATCACGTTAACTTTAAACAAAGATACATTAATTTTTAAAACATTGTTGGGTACACTGGATTCACAAATATCAGTTGAGAAAATTTTGAAGCAAATACCAATTAGTGTTAATGGATCTTTGTTTTTTTTTTTACTCTTTCACACTGTACTTTATTTCTGTTGTTTGTTAACAGGTGACTTGGATTATTATATACTCGGGATTGCATTTCGACTGATTTATATGACAGATATGATAAAAACATGATAAAGAGCAATAGCTTTTTCATACGAATCATTGTCGCTGCCAAATTCATTAACGTATGCAATAGTCATTCCTTCGCAATAGATATCGTATACTAACTTCTCATATACTGTTATATATTGTTACATATAAATATGATTTATCTGTATAAAGAATATCTTTTTACTTTCTTAAACTACGGCCGGTATTCATAATCCAATCTTGCATTTCAGATGATCTCGATATTATTTCATTGGAATCTCAAGATCGCCTCTGATCAGACTTAAGACAATTTCAAACAAGATTGGATCGTGTAAATACTGGGCTATGCATCTCAATTCTAACTACTTGAATCGCAATCAAACTTACAAGTTTGTTTTGTTCGCACTCGCGCGTGTTTATTTACAACTTATATTTAACAAAACTCGGCGTAAGGCTCATAATGCTATAAAAATACGCTTCGTATTTTCTTCAGAATTTCACAGAATTGTCGATTTGCTTTCGCTGCTTAACCTATCATCAAGCGCTTGCGTCCTCGCGCTTGCACTTGCTTGTATTTAGCGAGCACTTGCTCGCATTGGTTTTTATTTTGATAATGCCGTTGATAATGATGAAAAATGCGGGAGAACAACGTTGGTACTTCGGAATGTGCACTAAGCAGAGATCGCTCGAGAACATATAGATCGACGGCTTTATCCTCCAGCGTAGAATCCACTCGAGCTAGTCCGAAGTCTATCATTACGAATTGTGTCTCGGCTGTGGAGGAATGATATTATGATATAACGAGATAACAACAGAATCGTCTGTAAATAGATATTTTACACGAAGAGAAATTTTTTTATCTTATCTGAATTTATCATGGTAGTTATGAATAGATTTAAAAGAATTTTAGTATATTTATATATTTTACTAAAATTATAGTTATACTTTATAGTTAAGTTATAATTTACTAAAATATTAATCAAATCTAGTAAAATTTTGGTAAAATGTAACTATTTAACTAAATTTTATTAAAATTTTACTAAAAGTATAGTACAATTTTTTGAAAACCATGTCGAATAATTTTGAAAGTAAATTTTACTGAATATGAAACAAGAATACATGATGCATCATGTATGAAATAGAACGCATCCAAGGAAAGTTAGTATCTCAAGTGCCCCCCCCCCTCCCCTCCCCCGACATCTTTACTACTATTGATAGCAACCACTAACAGATTAATTATCAGATAGCTTTTTTAATTAATTAAAAATGCGTTTATTTACTTAATAAACGTAAATAATGTGTTTACTTGCTTTTACAAGCAATACAATTTTTCGCGTTTAAACCTATTTCTACTGTAGCAAAAAATGTTGACTATAAAAGTTTCACCACTTTAATTGTTCCTCTTTTGTTTTTCGCCCGGGCAGTCGAGATAGTATATACAGTTTATAGTTTTTTGTCTTTATAAACAAATTTTCGATTCAACATTTTTATCTGTAAAGAGGAAGTAGTATTGTACTGCTAAATTGATGTCCTTGCTAATACGGCGCCCGGAGCAGATCCCTCTTAGGCTATTGCAAACAAATGTTGGAATTTTACTTTTAGATTGCGTAGAACAATATCATCGGTTATACTTTGTTTTGGACATATGCCGATAATTATGGTAAAGTTTATTCATTTGTCGCATTCGTGATTTAGGGATCGATTCTGTAACCTTAACGATGTCGTCATGGTATTGTTGTCCAGATTGTTTGTATCACGTAATAGCTGCGCCTATGATACCATAACAACATTGTTAAGGTTACAGAATCGACCCCGTATTTATGTGGAATGTCGTTACGTTCACTACCTTCAGATTGATCGTTGTAGGCTGGTTCGTTCGAATTGTTCTTCAGCAATACATTCGACGTGGTCAGATCGCCGTGGATAATGTGCCTTAAGTGCAGTCTAGCTATTAGCGTGCCTAGCCCGCGTCCTATGAAGTTTAGCAAGTGATCCACGTTTGTCTTTCCTGAGATGTTTTCGTCTATAAAGGTTTTCAGTATTGTGGCGTTCTCCACATATTCCATATAGATTCTGCGTCGTTCCAGGTCTACCAAGTACAAGGTTGGCGTCGCTACTCCTTGGGAATAGAAAGGGACACATTATGCACAGGATGATTTTTAAGTTCTAAAAGATTTTAAAGTGTAATTTTTCACATTCAAGACGAAAACTTCAAATAACTGTACTGTCCGAAATAATTATCTTTAAAGATATAGGATGTTACAGTCTTCAAAAGAAAAATCTTTGATTTATGACTTTTTTTTTAAATGATAAAGAAACTTTTTTGTGCCGAATTGTTTTGTTTATCATAAAAAAATTTCAAACTTGAAAAAATCATTCTTAAGTTCACTCCTGATTGAATAAAAAATAATATATGAATAATGTATAAAAAGCCTTATTTTTGAAACATATACAAAGTTTCATCAAAATAATCCAATTGGTTTTCGACATCTTTAGAAAAAAAATCTAAGTTTGTTCTTCAACTTTACTCTGTATCTTTAAAATTCAACCGTTTCAGATATATGGTCATATAAAGTTTTTACCTTGAATTAATGTGAAGAATCATTTCTTTAAATTTTTTAGAATACTTAACAGTCATAAATATATATTACGCGAATGAAATCAACGAATACGAGTCCATATTCCTTCCGTGTACTCGGATGCGTGTTTTTACCTGCGGATTTTGCTCGAATAATGGCGCGAGCCTCGGCTCTGATGCGATCTTTGGTGATGTGAGTGTCCAACTCCGGGTGTCGGTAGTTCTTTACGAATCTCTCCTTCATCAGGCACGCCTTTCCTAGATAGAGTCCTTTATAGAGACGCGCCTCTGCGCCTTGTGCTATCAGCTCCGAATCCTTCATTATTATTACCAGGAATACGCTGCGTTGACTGAAGCGACTGGAATACTACACGAATATTGTGTTGGTAAATGTTTCGCTTCTATTTGCATCGCTACAACGAATCCTACATGAGAGAAAAAACAACTACACCTATCGAAGTGGGTGCATTCTGATTTTTTGCGAACTTGGTATAAATGTACCCAGATAGCAATATGTCTGTATTGTTGCTGGCATGCTGCTTGCATCATAATAATATACATTTGCCAGTAAAATTGCGGCGACTGAATCCGCATTTGTTAACAAATTGTCACTACGATATGACACATAACTTTTGATAGCAACTTGTCAGCGATTTGTCGGCAAGTTTGAAATTGTTATCGTCAAAATTTACCATTTTGTTGCCATAACTATAGAGTTCATACAATGTCTGCCATATTGTCAATAACACGAGGTAATTTTCATACTGCTGTCTTGCTATTAAACGGCTGGCAATATGTATATATGTATTGTTGTCTGCGTGTTGCTTGAATTCAAAATCGTTGCAGACAAAATGTATGACGAGTTGCCAGCATCAACGATCACAGATTTGAGCAGCTTGGCTGAGACGCGCTTTGCTATCTGGGTAGAACTATGAAAAATATTTCACCTACATCTTTTCATTTTTGCCCACATAAGGTTTCAGGGGCAGTTACTATTCCTTTAATTTTCACTCTTACATTTACAAGTACATTTACAAGAACAGTAATATGTAAAAAATGAAATTAATATCAGCAAATAGGAGTTTTTGCATTGCTAATTACGCATGTGAAATCAGAATTGTTCTTTATGTATTACTGTCCTACTTATGATGTAAAGATAAAGAGTGAAGGCGATATAACAGTAACTGCCTTTAATAAAACCGCACTCATAATAGGAAAAGATGAAAAAGCAGGTGACATATTTTTCGTAGTTCTACATTTGTGCTAAATTTAAATGAAACCGAAGTGTACCCACTTGAATACGTTTACTGTGAGTTTAAGGGAGGGAGGTTCTTACTTCGCGAAATTCTTCGTTATCGCGAAACGATAGCGGGTAACGTGTACGCGCATGTCCAATCAATTGGATGCGCAAATATTGCATTCGCGCGTTACATTCGCGAAAATAGATGTAGGTACTTATGACGATCTACAGACCGAGTCTCGAGGATCCGCGAATAAAAGATTGTCCTGTCTTAAAGCGAGGTACATGCGCGTATCGAAGAAATTAAACGTGTAGATATTTCATCACTGATTCGCGCTAGCAGGTTTTATCCTCGTTCGTATGTAAACACGCGGAAGGACAAGGGGCGAATGAGAGATATCGGCCCTTCGGTTGTCCGATTCGCTTGCGCGAGAGGCGAGGCGAAACGTTAAGGGCGAGGCCGCGGGCGGAGAGGCCGAGGACGAGGGCGGCGAGGAGGTAAGGTACTCGGGAGAGCGTGGCCGCTAGCGCTAGCGAGGCGAGACGAGGGCGAAACGCGAATCGATCGTCACCCGCCAGCGTCCTGCGCGCTAATCGCTATCCCGGCGCTAGTATTCGCCCGTACTTTGTTCCCGTCGGTCTGCCACTCGCCGAGCTGTTGCGAGAGCTTCCCCATTTGTGGGGGTGGTGCGAGTTGGCGAGAAGAAGAAGAAGAAGAAGACAACGACGAGGAGACGAGAGAAGCATGAGGGACGAAGTGAAAATGGACGCGAATCGGCTAATCGCCGAGGTTTACAAGCGGCCAGCGCTCTGGAATCAGAGGCACATCTCTTATCACAATCGCGAGGTGACCAACCGCGTCTGGATGGAGATCGCGGCGATATTCAATCTGCCCAGTACGTGTCGTAATAAACAACCCCCGTGACCCGGCGCCGCGGTGGTACCGCGGGACCGAGGCCCCATGAAATCGCTCGCATGCTCGCTGCGACGCAACGCGTTGCCCGCCAGGTGCCCCGCCGTCCTTCGCCCATGCGTCGTCTCTACTCGCGCAATCGTTTCTCTCCTCCGACGAGGATCGAGAGCGTCGCGACCGCGATAATACCGAGTCCGACGGCGAGTCGCCAGGTCGGGAAGAACGTGGCGATCGCTTGTCTTCTCATTAATGATAGAGATGTGCGAACTATTCGAATCGAATCGTTTGGACTTCAATTTCTACGAACCAAATTTGAACTATTCGAAAATTTCAAATCCAAGAGATCTTGGAGTCACACATATTGACATTTTCTTATTTAAAATGATTTTCTAACATATAATCGATGTTTTTCTTACACAGAAATTTTTTATTATCTATATAGTAAAATTTAATCTAATAATAGTAATAATAATAATAATGTTAATTAAAAGTTATGTTTTAACGATTCTACATAGTTCGATTTGGTTTCGAATAAAGAAAAATGAAATTCGATCAGATTCGATTTGATCAAAAAACTTGAGATAGCTCTCATTTCTAATAGATGATTTATAAAAACTTGAAATCGCCTATTCTATATAAATCAGTTGTCTCCGGGAAATGTAATGTTAAAATCCGTACTTTTGTTTTAAACGATACGCAAATACACGCACGCTCGTAACAAATAAATAATGTCTTTCTCATTCGCGTAAAAATATTTATAAAAGATGGATTCATCTTCAGCGTTTTCGATAATCCTTTCTTTAAGATAGAGAGAATTTATATTAAAAAAATTACCGAAGACATAAAAGATACCATAAGTACCCATATAGTCGCTTTAATATCTAGAAAAGTCCTTCGATGTAATTTTTCAAAGTTTTATACTCAAGTTTGCCGAGAAAATACAGAGAAAAATTATCGCGCACGCGTTCAAGTAATGCATCCTTCCTTCAACATCAAGGATCGACTGAAGTGACGGGTCAACTCGTTTATACCTCGTTTGCACCTCATTCGTGATGCAAATACATATCTCTAATCTCTATCATGTTTTGTCTCGCATTTTGCTGTAAGTCTCTTTTTTGCTTATGTTGTATGAAACTGTGAAACTCGCTAGCTGAATCTTGCAATTTGATTCTCTTAAAACATTACAATAAATAAAATTATCTCCATTGCATTATAATACAGTTCGAGTGAGATATTAGAATAAATTTTTGTTTCTTTTTTTTCAAAAATCACTTTACAGTAAGTAGTAAGTTGCACGAGATTCTCCTAATTAAGAATATTGCAATAATAAATGCGATTTTTTTTGTTTTATCTGAAATTTGGGTGAACAAAAATTCATCTTCGACAGATATTTCCATATTATAGTATAGAATATTTAGAGTCGTAAGGTTAATTAGATATTGATAAGTGAGCGAAATGATCGGAAGAATGACGCAGTTGTGGGGTTGCGATAAATGCTAGCGAAACGGAAGATCCCGAGTTCAAATCGACTTCTTTATTCTTCCCTCGCTTACAAATTCAGAAGTGGGAGATTTTGGATGCTTGTTTGAGACGATCTCTGAAATGTTTTACGTGTGCAAAAGGTAAAAACTTTCTGAAATACGCAAGTCTGTAATGTTTTCTATCTTCTAAATTAAAAAAATGTTTATCTAATTTTTTCATGTATTTATATTAAAGATATAAAATAGTTTTTTTACTTTTAGTAGAAAAGAATATTGGCGGAAAACACGTTTTTTTCATAGAAAAAAAATACAAATTTGGTTTTTTTTTTTTGGTAAGTACTTATGGTGACATGATAAGACAAGTCATGAATAAGTCGTAAACAATACTCAATTGTTTTAAACGAAAATCTGTACTATTAATAGAGCTACTTATCCAATCTAACTTTTTTTTTATACTTTAGTGTCTTAAGTAACATATTTCAATATAGCAAGTTTTTTTTAATTTATCGATTAATTAATTGCATTATGCACAAATGCAGTTTTTTTACAAAGCAACGTTGTATAATGTGATTGATCAATTTGATGAATTAAAAAACTCGTCTCATATTTTAGAATGCTGAAATGTAAAGTTCGGGACGAAAGCCCGTAGAAGTTAGTTGTTTATTCAAATATATTTGAAGTACTGGAAAAAATCTCAAGTTAAATGTATTTTTTGTAGTAAAGAATTTGTAAATAATGGCTCGCGTAAGATTCAATGAAAAATGATTTATTGAATCGACATTGAAACGATATCAGTTTGATGATTTTAACGTCGAATGTTGATTCGACATTGATTCCATTAATTTTCACTGGTTCCATGTTAAAACATATATAGAATGTTTATAAAATTTATTAAATTCTTTTTATGAAAAGTTTACCTAATTAAAAATTGTAATTACGTAACAATATAGTGTCAATTTTAATGTAATCTACATTTAAAATAATAGTAATTCAAATCTACCATTTAAAAAATAAAAAATTAACTATATAAATATCATTATAAATATCCGAAAAAATATTTTGAAAGATTTCTTTTTTTTTTCGAAATAAAACAACCGTATTTTATGAAAAAAAAATTTGGTTTTTTCTATTTACATCTCTAATTTATATAAATATCATATGATGAAAAAGTGTTTCTTACGTATCACGTTGGTGTTTAAAATACGAACTAATGAAAATGATAAACGAAACAAATGGTGATCAATTCACATTTATTGTCAAAATTACCCAATTGTTTTTTGAAATATATAAAATCGTAATTACGTTCTTAATTTAACATTACTTGAGCTTTTACATTCTTGACTCGATACGACGCGAATCGTTTGATGCTTTGACATAACGCGCGTTACGACCTAACCTCAACCTTTGCTGTGCAAACCGGTGCGAAGTACGTCGACAGCGGCAACTTCGCATCGGTGCCACTCCATATTGCGAAAATGCATTTTACCTGCAGATAACCTGGTGCACGATGATCGAATGAAATCCTCCGTCGTGTCCCTATCGTAATCCTAATTGAATCACGAGCCGTAAACCCACAAACGGATACATACGAGCGGCATGAAGTGGCACCAAGTGGCACGAATTGTCCGGCTGAGATCGCATGCGCAGAGATGTATGGAGATTGCGGAGATGCGCGCGCGCGCGCGAATGTAGTCAAATGTAGTCAATATTGCGGTTCCATCGTATCGTATGTATTATCAAATTTCCGATGACACAAGTGCCAGATATTGCAGTATTTTCACGTGAGAGAAAACATATACCTTGGTGAAAAAAAATTCTCATAATATTTTATAATATTTTTAGAAGCTTTTTATATTATAAATTTTTTCTGAAACAAAAATTTTACAAAGTTGTAAGATTTTAGTAAATTGAAAAATGCGATACTTTTCAATTGTAGAACTTTTATTTAAAGAGATAGATAAATAATACATTTTTGTTTTGAAAATATGTATTTATACTTAAAAAAAATAAGGCCGGTATTTATAGTCGATTCTTCTTTCAAGGTCGTCTTAAGTAACGTCTTAAGATGCTAATACAGTTTTCTGATTGGTTGATGGCATCTTAAAGTGATACTTAAGACGATCTTAAATATAAGAATTGATTATGAATACCGGCCTATGACACAAAATTAAAAATATGCATAATATGAGCATAAATAAATAGCGTTCACTCTAAATAAATATGTATACCTGACAAGTACTACATAATAGCCACGATTTAAACGTGATATAATATTTGAAAATAAAAGGTAAGCAATTATTTTTTTTACATTTGTTATTTTAGGACAATGGAGAGAAATTTTAAAAAATTTTATTTTTCGTGAAACTGCATACATTTCATTTTAAAAATTACGTTTTTTTGAAAATTTTGTTATAATTTCGGAAAAAATTATCGAGAAAAAACTTTTTAAATATAATTATATGCAATGTATCTATCAAATATATCCATCTAAATATATATAATATGTAATAAAATATATATCATATACATTGTGTACGTGTTTTTAATATACTATATATATTTGCTTATATATTATATACACATTTATATATCTATATATTTGATATTTAATTATATATAATTATACATGAGAAATCTTTTTACGGGTCTCTGTAATTCGAATATTATTTTTAAAATATTGCTTTAAAATTTCAAATTAATCGGATAAACCATGTTTATGTCATCACGACTATTATTTTAAAAAATCTTTTGAAAAAAAAACTATTTAAAGTTTAATAACACTTTTCCAATGTAATTTTGCATCTTAATTTTTTTAACAAATATACATTTTTTCAAAACAGAAACACAATGTGTGGATTTATTAAAAAAATTAAGATGCAAAATTGTATTGGAAAAAAGTTATTAAACTTTGAATGGTTTTCTTCAAAAAAATGTTTCAAAGTGATAATTGTGATTAAATAAAAGTTTTACTTAATATTCTATTGAAAAATATTGTTTTTTATTTGTTAGAGTTCTATAATTCTCAGTTAAAAAAATCTATGTTGATTTTAAACAAAACATGTTACCAATTTTTGATGAGAAAAAGGAAATAAATCGCATACAAAGTCTGAAATAGCTGATGATGTTGGCAAATTGTCGTCAAAATAAGACAAAACCTTGGCATGTTATCAGATTAGCGACAGAAATCGAGCAAGATTTGCAGCTCGCGTTCGTTTTCTACTGCTATAGTCTATCGTCAGATTGCTTACACGCACGGATCTTGCCCAATCTGCTGACATATTAGCACTTTGTCGACAGATCCTGAGCTTAACGCAGATCAAATGGCTATGATTTTGTCAAATCTGAATCGAATTTGTTACCAATCTGTGCACAGATTGCATATTCAATGTAATAAATATATAATTTTGTATCTAGAATTTATAATTAAAAAACAATTTGATGAATAGTATAATCGTTGTGTTGTCAATTTAATATATTGATTATTAATCTATTGTATAAAATATAAATGGGTGATATATCATCTTTTTTTTCTGTTAAAAATTTTAATTTGTAATTTGAAGATGTTTTATTTCCTATCCGTGCGCATGCGATATTTCTTTTCTCAAGCATGAAAAATTTGCATGAAGTATATTCTTTTATAATAATTTATAGAAGAAAGTCGCCAATGTTGGTATAGACCTTAGTGGCCTCCATATTTCTCGAAAACTAAATATTGCATTGTATTAATACTGATAAAAATATGATCTGTTTATTGTTAGATAATTAAAGAAGTGAAATCTCATAATTCATATTATTTATTTATAGCTTTTCTTCTATAACGTCCGCTAAAAAGCGAGAATAAAATAATTTATATTCTTTCTAAATTTCATAGTTTAAATAAGAGTTAGTATATTATTGATATATTAGGTCATTTTTTAGGTTTGTAGTTTCCTAAAACTGTTTGGTCTATTTTTTTCTCTTTTATATTTTTCTTGTAGTGCGATTTGAAATATAAAATCGTTCTGCAGCGTAAATCTGGTACGTTTCTTTGTAATAATACCTACACAATAACTGTGAAATTTTCAACTACAATGTTGACAGATATTTTATGAATTTATTCACATTTTCTTTAATATCTTAAAGTAAGAAAAATATAGCGTCGGATCTATATACATATACACTATAATAAGATGTAAAAAAAAAAAAACGTGAACAAAGTTCAATTTTAATCTATTATTTTATAAACTTTGTTGTCTAATACATAAAAACATATGTTGCTACTTTATTTCGTGTATCAATTTATTTTATAGTTAAGTTTTTCCTTACAGGCCCTTGTCTGAACTTTGCCGTTGCTGCCTGCCATACTCAATTCTTTAGACGTTTTTTTGGATTATATAGCGAAACATTATAATTAATAGAAAATACAAAACAGTATTATAAAAATTGCTACTATACCATTAATAGAAAATATTTTCTAGTTTGTGCCCGTGTTCTTTTTTTAAGTTTTATTTTAGTTCTTGTCTAAGAAATAAGAAAAACAAAGTAATATGTCTGTATTGGTAACTTTCTCGTATACATACAATATGAATTTTGAAATATTCTAAAATTTTTTATTCTATATAATTTAGAGAAAAAACCTGAAAAATGTATTGTTATTACTTGAAATAACAAGAATATATTTTTCTTGATAAAACTATTCAAAACTTCTTCACGTAAGCAAGTTAATGCTATGTAATCTCACTTCAATATTTATATTTTCCAAGTAAAAATATTCTCGCAATGAGAATGTTCTTTTTTCCGTGCACTGCGTTGGTTACCGACATGAAATGCGTTAAATAAATTGCGTATTCAAAAATTAAAATTGCTTTTTGCAGAAATATGCGTCTCCACGATTGTCAAGCCTGATTTGTAGATCTGGAAATGTGTTAGAAAAAAGTATCATTGTAATTGTTGTAAAATTCTTTAGTACGATTGGTTTAGATCTAACAGGAACTAAGAGCAAGAACTAATCATATATTACAAAAATTTTACAAAGAACTTGCAACTTGCAAAGCTGTTTTTTTTCTGTTGAATGCAACCAATACAAAAGAGAATGGATGTTTATTTACATTAGAACTAACAATAAGTAGAATGTATTTATACACAAACGCGTTATTAAACTCTGCAGTAGCATTTTCTGCAAAACAGAATTTGTGGGTAACGGAAAGAGACGTGAATTAACTGATCTTTGAATGCTGACGATCTATCAAATCGCCATTTACAAAGCGAGCCTCCTCTGTCTGTTTACAGAACCGATGCTGAAAGCGAAGTGGAAGGGTCTGCGTGATACATTCCGCGCTGAGCTGAAAAAGGACCAGGTATACCGCAAGAGTAAATTCCATCGGAACCGGCCGGTATGGATTCATTTTAAGAGCCTACAGTTCCTCAAGGAACAAATGCTGCCACGGCCGCCGATCTGGGAGCGCAGCGTTCCGAAAACGGAAGACGATCTGCAACCGAGCGAAGGCGAGGGCGAGAATGGCATTCCGACTTCCGGTATTGATGGTGGCCTGGACGATCGGGACGCGATCGCCGATCATCTATTGTCGATGGCCGGCGACGGTAACGTTGGCCACCATCATCACCACCATCATCATCATCATCACCATCAACACAAGCTAGATGGTACGGGTGGCGATGGTCGGCGTGGCACAGTCGATGTGAAACGCGAGCCCGAGGAGGGCTTTGATAACCTGGAATTCCAAAATGTCAGCGATAACTTGGCGGAGAACGAGATGATGCTGCAAAACATCTCGCCCGAGCAGGTCCTAATGAGTGACAGCGACGGCGGTCTTGCCGGCGTCGACCCGCTCGACGGCAGCTGTCGCTTCGACGACAACTACTATTTCCTGATGAGCTTGCTGCCGCACATCCGCACCCTACCGGCCGACCGTAGGATGCTGCTCAGAATGCAAATGCAGGAACTCGTTTACAAGGAGGTCTACAAGAAGGCTGCCGATGGCGAGCAGACGGCAAAGACTTAACTGCCGCGTCACCGCATCAGGCCGGCTCTTGAGACTCCTCTTCTCCCGTTGCAATCATATAGTGTCGCGGGACGTCGGAAACGAGAAATCATACAAATTTGTGCTATACGTCGAAGTAAATTGGTTTGTTTCATATGCTATAATTCAGCTCGTGACTGCACGGAGGAAGCGAGAGCTTCGGAGTATTCACAATCGTCCTCGAGAAATAAAGAATCATTTATAATGATTATATAGGATTATACATTTGTATGATTCAAAAGAAATAGGTGAATTTTAAGAGAGTATTCGATCTATTCACAATAAGGATGGAAAAAAGTGAAATGGATCCGGAAACGCTTCCTTGCCGAGTTATAAATACTTTTTACTCATGACAGAAATTGCCAAGAAATTGTCGTTAAGGAAATTGATTTTCTTTCGCAGAATTGCACGTTTCGCGTTGACGTCCTGGACTATTAAAAATGTTAAAAAATAATTCTGAATAAAATAGTTCTAAATAGAACTGTTTCAAATTTTGTTACATAAAGCGATAATACAAGCGATTTCATTTAAATATAGAAAAAAATGTGACTCAAAATTTATCTTTTCCAGAATAAACATCTAGTAACAGTAAAAACACCAAGTGACATAATATCAATATTATAATTTCCTGCTCAACAATATAACTGTTACGTACATGTGTTATATTTATATTACTGCATGGAAAATTATAGTATTAACGTTAAGTTACTATTAGTTAGTTTATACTGGATTATTATTAATCCGTCAATCGATATAGCTACACTGTTTAACAAAAAAAAGATCTTTTTTTTAGTATATGAACGTTGGGTATTGATTTCGTTTATCAAATTATTATGTCACAATTGCAAAAATTTAGTATACTTTGGCATATTGTAATTAGGATATATGACGTACTGGTAAAATTTTATTGCAGTCAAAATTATGTTGTTAAAATTGCCAGTCCTAAAAAAATTTTTTTTTTTAAGAATTAAAAATCCCAACAGTACTTATACTTAATTTTGATTGCAACAAAATTTCTCTAATACATCACATATTGTAATTATATGCTAAAATCTAAAATAGATCTTTATTGCAACCGCAAATTTTTCCAATTAAATTGTGACTCGTGTGATAGAGCAATTTATTAGTAAAGAGAATTGTATCCAAAATACTACGGGAAACGAATGTCTTTGTTTCTGTACATTTTTTTAAAACAATATTATTAATTATTACAATATTTAAAAATTCTGCCATAAACAAAAAATTTCGGAAAGAAATCGACGTATATAATTTTTTCTATCCTCATTGATAATATAAATAGAATACGCTGCTTAAGGTTGGTCATCTATTTCCGAAACATTCTGTACAAATGAAAAATCTTTATTTCTCAAAGGACAACCACTAATTTTAAGAAGCAAGAATATTTTATTATTTATTCCTTCCATGCAACATCGATCGACGCAAGCTATAACAGAAACCGCAGTTGAAAGTAGAATTTAAAGTCATTGAATAAATGACTGAATTCCTCCTTGTATTCACGGATTGAAACGTAATTGTTGGTCACACGATCGAGGTTTAAAAAAAAAAACAAAAGAACCAACAGACTCTTTCTTCCGGATAAAAGAATTTTAAAAAGGGTAGTTTTTGTCTATACTGATACAATGTCAAGAGTGTGTCTGCACAGAGAGAATTTTCTCTTAAAATTTATCCTTGAAATTATAGTAATTGTTGGACAATATGGACATTGAATCATTTTATAATTTTAATAAAATTTAATAAAAGTTTACTAATTTTTTCAAACTTATGATAAATTATTAAAATTTACTAAACGTATGTGTAAGTCCAATTAAAATTAAGTCAACTCATATAATCATCATAGTTAAATTTTATTAAACTATATTATAAAAAATTTATTATATTTTACTTTATTAAGTATATTTAATATACTTAATAAAAATTTTACTATACTTTTTACAATATCTCAATACAATTTTATTAATTTTACTAAAATTAATTATAGTAACTTTTACTATAATATATTAAAAATTATTATACAATATATATGGGAAAATTAGACCATATTTCTACTAAAATTCTTTGATGTCTATGTTATCCCATAATTACTATAATGTTAAGAGTAAATTTTCTCCATGTGCACAGATCACCAGTATTACATATGTATATATAACATATACATACATATAACATATACATATGTAGAATTCAACGTACAGCTCTAGGTAGGTCATCAACCGGGTCGCCCCAGCGTTAGAATACGTGGCCGTTTCGACTGTACCGGCGACGCGGCGACACGGTTGAGCGACACTGGTGCTTTCTCGTACCTGGCGGATATACACGGCCATGACGCACACCTGTGCGCTTCCCGCAGTCGGTGCACGTCCGCGCGCGCGCGCGCGCACGCACACACACACACACACACACACACACACACACACACACACACACACACACACATCACCTCGACCACCGGTGCTCCGGTGCACAGTAGCCTCTCGCGATCGAGCGAGCGCATGCGCCTTCGCCGTCTCTCTCGGTGGGGCTTCACAATCGGGTCCCCCGAGCACCGAGAGCGACGAGAGCGTTCCCGTCGCTTTCGCGTCGCGACTCCGCGTCCGCGTCCACGGCCCTCAGTTTGCCGCCGATCGCACCGTTATCCTGGTCGCGCGCGCGCGCGTCCTCCGTGGACTATTCGCGCGCACCTTCGCTTGTGTGCTCCCCCTTTTTTTGATCCCTTTGGTCGTTTTGAACCCCCTCTCCCCCCAACCCCGGTATTCCCGAATAGCGTCGCATCCCGCACGTCGCGACACGTTGCGCGAGCACAGGTGTTTAAAGTCGGTGGACACGGGACAGATACACGTCGGCGCTGCTCTGAGCGAAGTGAAACGTGAGTCCCCGTACCTGACGCCGCGTTGGTTTCTGCTGCATCGAGAACGACGCGAGGTGAGTCAAGTTTCAGGAATCTCGCCCGTTCGCTTCCGTGTCGGGTGAGTCTGCCTCCGGGGTAACGCGCGGACCAACCTTTGCGTGGACCCCTAAGTGTGTTCCGGAATACTCCTTCCGGTCAATTCGGAGCTGACGGTTCGCTCCGAACGATCGACAAAAAATGACGATCGCTAGTTTTTAACATAACATATTTTTACGATTAGTTGACGAAGATATTTGATATTTGCCTTTCACAAAATGTAATTCGTAAAAAGAAAGGAGACATTGTTTTCTCGATCATGGATTACTCGAAAATTACCTTCCGTTACCTGAATATTCTTAATTTATTGATAGAAACTCTCGCCACTCCGAATTGATCGCGGAATCCACTGGTCTTTTTGTATATTTAAAAAGCGAACTACACTGAGGAAAAAAGTTAACTTGCTAAATTTTTCAACTTGATTAAATTTCTTCAGTTTGAGTAATTATATGTTTAACTTAAGTACTTGATACTTAATCTTCATCATTTTATATTTACCTTAAATGTGTATAAAATATTATACTTGTGTGAATTTCAGTATTTATGTATTTAGCTTGAGTACGTAAAACATTTAAACTTTAGTATTTTACATTTAACTTGAATGCGAATAAAATATTATACTTGAACTTAAATACTTGAACTTCAGTATTTTAACTTAAATGTGTGTGAAGTATTATATTTGAACTTAAATATTTGAATTCGATATTTAACTTGAATGCATAAATACTTGAAATGAAGAATTTAATCGCGTTGACAAGGTTTAGCCAAATTAATAATTTGTTTTTCTCAGTCTACCGGGAAGCGGGCAATGGACTCTCTCAGAGATTCATTGCCTCCTGTTGACGTACACCCAAGGACTTTGATTCTGTCCATGGGGAAATTTTCCAAACTGAGAAGTCACCACTTTCTACATACTCGCAGTTCATGGTTAATGAAACGACTAGAGCTTATTGGTCGTTACGTTAATCATGAACTGTAAGTATGTAGAAAGATAGCGACTTCTCAGTTTGGAAAATTTCCCCATGGACAGAATCAAAGTCCTTGGGTGTACGTCGCGTGAATGCGTGATCGGATGTTTAACACGCCGCGCCGCTTCGCACTGTTGCTGTAAATTCCACTGTACAGACCTTCGATCGTCCTCATAACCGACAACACTTTTTGTAACATATGTATACATATGTAACTCTGCCCCTCCCCTCTTCCCAGGCCGCGAAGAGTTGTTAATTTTGACGTGTGTGCAATTCAAGCGTGACCAGTTTGAAAATGGAGCGTGTTCACTCGGTCTAGTCTAGCGTTCAATCCTTTAACCTGTGCTCATTTCTCGATTGTGAAATCGCCTGGGAAGAAAAAACCGAATATGTTGAAAAGATATTATTTTATTAAAATAAAAAAACTTTTTTATTACATCTTACTTCGTTATCTAATTTTGTTGCATTATTGTTGCGACATTTCGTCATTAAACGGAGAATAATTAAGTGGATTAGCCACGAATGTGAAATCAGAAATATTGCAATGTACTGTCTCTAATCGGCAACAGAGTTATTCTTACACATAATTCTTGAGTGTTAGAAGAGTGTTAGAAGAGCGACTGAGAAACAAGGTGCTTCACCTTAGGTCAAGTATGAATAACGTAAAAAAATATTGAAACGGTGATCAATATAAAAATAAAAAAGCGAGTCGCAATAACTTCATAATATGAGACTTATTCAAGAATAATAGACGATTAATTAATTAGTTATCCAGTGTGTAGTAAAAGATTTTGAAATATTACACGCAAAAAGATTAGACCAAAGTAACCAAAACTGACATGCCATTTTGTTTTTGGCAAAACAATATTTTTTAAACAAAAGCTAGAAATAAAACTTTAAAAAGAAATTAGAATATAAATTAAAAAGTGTTTTTTTATTAGATAGAATGGCAGTTTTATAAAACTGTTTCATATTTTATAATAATTGTTTTCGCAATATAGCCTAAAAAGAGCGTTTGAGAAGTTGAGCTCCAAAACTGGCACAGTAGGCAGTTCATGGCACAATTCAGTCACGGCCCCGTACAAAAAGAGTTAACTGTAAAATAAATTGATAATATCTAAGTAATAAAATGTAATTTTATGTATTAAACAACGAAGTTCATGAAATTAAAAAGTTGAAACTTAAAATCGCTATGCATTATAAACGGAGTAGTGCATTAGTATAATATATTTCTCCGTGAGAACAGACTATGGTTTGTGTACTAATGAGTAACCTCATCTATGATAACCTTAACCTTTAAATATCGATACACAAAGGATTAATGCTCTTTCTGTCGATATTTAGATACCTTACTTTGATTACGTTGTTCTACAGGTTAACAACGGTTTACTGTTTATTTTTAACCGACAAGCTTTTTTTTCGATCGTCAAGAGTTGTCGACGTCAATCCAAACCTGACGCAGCGAGACCTGTTGTCTGTTCTCACGGAGAAGTCTACCGGTTTATGCTGCACAGTGATTTTCAAACCATACTTTGAGGAAAATATGAAAGAGATAAGAAACAGTTTTAAGAAGCACGTATAATGATCTAATATTGTCAATAATATACTTACTATTGTTTAAACGCAATTTGCATGAAAAAAATTGTGGAAATTTTATTCTTGCTTTTCAAGAATTCGTTTTTAGCTGATGTTATATAAAATAAAGCCATGAATGTATGAATTATGGGTTTTTATTTCTTTAATTATCTAAGCTATTTTTATCAATATTAATACAGTACAATGTTTAGTTTTCAAGAAACAAGGAGGTGCCGTTAAAACGAGGGGTATGTCAGTATTGGTAATTTTTTTTCTATCAAATTAACAATTACTTTCACGTGTAAACAAGAATATAAAATCTACAGAGAATTTGATAATCTTAAATACACGTAACTTGTTTACATAAAGAAATTTTGTATAGTTTTATCAAGAAAAATATGTTCATTTTTATTCACTAATAATCATTTATGATTCAGGGAGAAATGATAATGGAATCGACGTCGAATCAATATCAAAATGATGACTTCGACATCGAGTCGATGTCGAAATCATCATTTTGATGTCGATTCTACGTCAATTCCATTATTATTTCTCCCTGAGGAGTTGAGAAAAAAATATCGAATAGAAATAACAGTATCTTTAAACTAAGAATTAAAATTTTTAAATATTATTATTATCAAAGCAATTATTGTAATATATATTGAAATAAAAAGTATATGTAATATTTTACTGAAATTCAAGATTATTAAATTCTTTATAAGATATTATATTCTTATTTATATGTATAAGATAATGATTGTTGATTTGCTACAAATTTTTGTTCTGTTTAGTCTATAATCGGTGAGAATTATTCTTATAAACGTCAGACGTGTAGCAAATAAGAAGCGAGATGCTTCACCTTACGTCCATCGCGAATAGCAAAAAACTGTCGGATCGTATGCTGAATATTAAAATAAAAGCGAATAAAATATCTTCGTAAGTAGTGTTGCACTTAGGTAACTTAAAATTATCTAGATAAAGAGTTACATATAAATGTATCTTAGATAGGATACAGATAATTTAATTTTAATTTATCCAGACAAAAGATAAGAATGTATATGATTTTAGATAATTTTTACATATCATCACTATTGAGCAAAATTATTTAGGATACGAAAATAACACTTTCATATTTTTATCTCTAAATTTTATTTTTTAACAATAGTTCTTTGAAAAATTTAATTTGACAAAAAATTTCTCTTTGAATTTGAATCAATGCGCAAATAAAAATTATAATTAAAATATAGAAAAAATATATAAATAAAATTCACATTATATAACGACTGAATAAAATTCTTTCTTGTAAAAGTTATCGAATTTATAGATTGAGGGCAATTTTTATATTGTACTATGACTGATCTGTGCAATCTGATTCCAATATATATTCCCAGTACTGAAAACCTATAGTTCACGTTACGTGTACTATAGATTTTCAGTGTTTGCAATAAATTTTGGAACGCAAATCAGTAATCATTTTGAAAAATTTTCCTCTTAGGATACATGTTAACTTGAAGATTGAGGCTAAAGATAATACTATATTCGCATTACTGCTCTCATTAGATAATTTAGATAATTTGAAAAAGATAACCCTTGTTTTATCTAAGATAAAGATGAAGATAATCTATATTATAATAATGTAGATAGAGACAAAGTAAAGCTGTTTCTTTATCTAGATTCTTCTAGTTATTTAAATGATTATCTAGATAATTTTATATAGGCAAACAATGTTTGAAAGTAATTAGAGAATTCTTCGAGAGAATGATTGGTCTGAAGAAGGTCGGAAATTGCTGGAAGATCGGTCGGCTCATTGACGAATGATTTACTCCAGGTAAGGATGATAAACAGGACATGACTAGGCGGGATGCTGGCATTATCCGTATGCTGCCGTTGGAAAACGAAGATTAGATATCGGAAACTCTCGTGCGTGTTAAATATATCCTCCCCCCACCCTCCCCTCCCCTGTCCGTGCTTTCGAGCCCGCTCTAAATAGGCGGACTGGAATCTCGGCTTGAAACGAGATTCGAAACGCATCTACGCATTCCGTTCCGAGTGACAAGTGCCTGGAGACCGAATCGCGTCGGTCCTATCGTACGGCGCGCTTAGTAAACAGTCCAAGCGTGACACATAATAAATGCTAAAGCGAGATTACGGCACGATCTCGACCGCGTGTCGTATTCGTCGGCTGCGCAAAAAACGCGTGTTATAACGCGAGCAAATCGGCTGGTCGTTAAAATGCAGTGTTAGAAAAACCAGCTTCACGCTAATAAACTGCAACACGCAAAAGTACATGGAGAAAATTTCCTTTTAGTATTTATTCTCAAAATAGTAATCGTGAAACATGGACTTCGAAGAATTTTACTATAATTTTAATAAAATTTCAGTAAAGTTAGATAGTTGTAAGATTTAATCAAATTTTATAATGTAATTAATCATTTTAACTATTTTATAATGGAACTAATTTATAATATAAAATAATTTGATTAAATTTTACAAAAAGTTTACTAAACTTATAAAATTCTTTAAAGTTTATGTTGTTCGATGATCTTGAGTGGAAACAATTTTACTGAGAGAAAAGAGTAGTTGCAATTACTATAATTTAATTGTAATTCATAGTTATGTTCGGTGCGAACTGTATATTTATACAGTTGTCTTAACTACTCAAATTCTAATTATTAGTAATTATTACTATGCAAATAGTAAGCAAATGTTTAAAAAATAGTTATATTCACTACAATTGTGATTGCATTATTAAAAAAATGTTTATTTTTACCATTCGTAATATTTTACTATATTAATATTTGAAATTATTGTAATTTATAGTAAACTTTTTCATCGTTGGTTGAAACTATAAACACAAGATTATTATTACCAACATTATAGCAGTAATAACTATAAAAATCGAGCTTCTTACCATAATCTTTTACAATCTAATTATAATTACAAATACTTTTTTTAGTGTGAAAGAAAATTCTCTCCGTGTAGCTTCGACTAATTGTTCTCAAAGGTACGCGTACAACGAACATTTATTCCTCTTTCTGCGTATTTATGTCAATTATGCTCAAAGTTTTAAATAAAAGTTGACAAATTAAATAATTAATTGATCCGTTAACTCAAGAATTTATATACAATTCTTTTTCTTCCTTACTGAAGCATTATAAGACCACGGGAAAATTGCAATAGATTATTTGATCCTGTCTTTTTGGCGAAATGTTCTATTTTGTTATTTTACGATTTTCCGCTCCTATTCTATCACTCGAAAACAGTCCTTCAGGTAATCGCTGGTGTACCTCTGCGAATTCTGTCTTCTTTGTGACTTCCATTCTAATGCTTCCCTAGCACGTTTCTGTTTTCTCTCCTAAATACGTGCTCCAATCCATCTCCATTTTCTTAGCTTGACTTTCTCCACAATATTCCTTTTTCTACTTCTTCTTAGCAACTTGAAATCGGACCATGAAATCGGACCATGTGATATTCAGAATTCTCGTAAGAAATTTGTCAGTAAATATTTAGAATTTCTTTCAGTCTGTTATAATTTTTTTTTAATTTTATAGGTGTATAGGAGTATATTGTCCTTACATTTGAATAAAGTTTCTCAACTTAATTTGCAAACGAATATTAATTTGTTAACTTTTTCATAAGCTAAATTTAAGATTCAGAATTTGACATTGCGATTTATTTTTGCGTTTGAGTAGGAGTTTGCAAATCATCTGTTGTAAATATACAGACAAAATTTTCTTCCAGAATTTATCCTCTTAAAATCATAGTAGTCGTAAAACAACGTGGATTTTGATATATTTTTAGCAAAGTTTAGTAAAATGTTAGAAAAATTTGATTAAAACTTAATTGCAAAGATCGAAATTGGCTGTTATTAATTATGCAATTGTTTTATAAAAGTATTATTTTAAATAACTCAAAATTTTTAAGTCTATTCCTAAACTAAAAGTGTGGTTAAATTTTACTATATTTTAATCAAACTTTTTTATAATATTATTTTATAATTTAACGATATAAAATAGTGTTTGATTAAATTTATTTAAAATTTTACTAAATTCTTAAAAATTATAAAATTGTTCGAAATTTATGTTAAGCTAAGACTTCCGTGATTTTGTTTTAAATTCTAGGAGAAAATTTTATTTGTGTACACTGAATAAAAAGTTTGGTAATAATTACAAAATATTAAGTGAAATAATTAATGTAACAATGTCAAGTTCGTGTGAGTTAACAACGATAAGAAGGTAACTAAACAGGTCTTGAAATGAGCAAATTAAGATAGTAAAGAAATCAATGCATATTTATTGAGAAATTAAATTAATGTAACAACAAACCTTTGAGATTAACAATTTGTAGTGAACGTTTGAAATAATTAAATATTTAATAAAATCAAAAATAATTTTACCTTTCTAAATATTTAACGAATCAAATCAAACTTGCTAGTATTTACTATACTTTACTATAAATATAAATTAGTAAAGCAAAATTATTTTTTTGTTATATTAGTTAAATATTTAATTAGTATTACTTCACTTAACGTTTTGTAGCTACTATCAATTTCTTTTTTTCGGATTGCAGATAAGATTTTAACCAATATTTAAAAAGAAAGCGAACGCGTAGTTATTGGCGCGCAATTATCGGTTCAAAGTCAGTAACTTGTGATATTTATGTGGAAGTATATATGATACTGTACTGCATAATACGTGGTATGTTATACATTGTGCACGTGAACCTCTTTGATCCGATTTCGATTTCCAATTCGTTGTAAAATAAAAACTCGCCGCTAATTAATTCTCTTGTGCATGACAGACTAAAATTTTATTAAATTATTTAAAATAATATTTTTTTGTGAGATGTAATTGTACGATTAATATCAGTCAAGCTTTGATCCTCTTGATTATCCTCGTTCCTCGAGCGCCAATGCCATGTCCTCAATTGGGGACACCGCTTTCGACGTCAAATTGATCAATATTTATTACAAGTTTAGCATTTTATTCTCGTATATTTGAACAAAGCATTAAGAAGCCTCTATTTTGTAGGAAATTTATGCAATTTTTAATTAGAGAGAAGGAAAGTTGCTATGACAAAGTCTGACAATAATGATCAAGCCTTGGTAGTATAAGTTTTATTGAATTAGTTATAAATATTCGATTAATGTAACAAAATTAATTAAAAGTAATTATTGTTAAACGGTTTATTTAATATAGCCAAAAGTACACGAAAAATTGGTTTAATCTGACTAAATTTAATCAGATTAAAGATGAATAAACATTGTTAATAATTAATAATTTTATCTTGCGCATCAATTATCTGTGCTGTACTCTCATTAGCCTTTATTTGATTCTTTTGTTGTTTAAATTTCAAAATGATTGATCCTTGATTCAAGTACATGGTGTGTTTTAAATCATTCTTTCTATGTAGTAATTAAATTACTAATATGCCACGGTAGTCGAATTTGTAGGACACCCTCAAAATGTAGGAAGATTCAGATTCAAATTCTGGATGAGGCGTTATTTTTTCGCAATAAAATTCTGTAAGTTTTATTGAGGAGGAGTAGATTTTATAGATACTTCTGAGCATTGAAATTATTAAATTACTCAATTTAATAATGTTATGTGTTCTGGCATCATATAAGTCTGACGAAAATGCGACGTGCAGTTTTCATAAGTCGGAGATTATAAAAATTATTCAGCACTAAGATCCTCTGTGACTAATGTAACTATTTCACATTTATGTTTGACATTTTCATAGGTCCGAATTTCAATTTTATTATTATTAAATTGTCATTTAGTCGTAATTACTAATTTTGATTATATTAATTAAACCGTTTACTAATTTTATTATTATACATGTATATTGCTTTTTTAATCAGTACAATCAAATTGAGGAAAAATCAGATTGAAAAAGATGAAACTTAGAAAAAAACCTCAAAATCTTACTATTGTTGATATAAACGATATCATCATAATAAAAGTGATATCATCTTGGAAAAAAAAAATACGGCAAAAAAATTGGAAAAAAATATTTTTTTCTTCTAACAAAATTTCCGAAAATTTTCCGGAATAAGAATATTAATATTAACCGAATATTTAATTGTAATTGTTTTGCAGAAGTTTAGTAATAATCATCTAAAATTGTAAGCTATTATTGTATTAGATTTTCAGCGTAAAGAAATAATGATTTTTCTCATTCTTTCTTCGCTAAAGATAATATTATATAATTTAATTTTTATTATATAATCAGGATGCACAATCAAGTTTAAACTCGATTTCTCGCGTGGTAATTGTCTTTCTCTAAATGTGTTTAAATGTCGCTATATTTCTGTAATAGCGATAAATATAGGCAAGAACGATAAAGGGAGACAGGAGGAACGTTTGCCAGCGCTCCAGTTAACAGTTATCGTATTACGATAAGACGATTATCGCACGTTTAAAAGCTCTTTTGAACTTGACAGACGGCTTTTACGGCACATGGTACACGCGGCACATGCCATCACGTGAGTCACGTGCATGAACGGTACCGTTTGACCGATCGATAAAATGATCTGTCGATGCCACACACTATTACATCCATGTCGTTATACCGTTGCCAGAGCGCACATTAGAATTTGCTATCTTTAACGTTCCACAGACTGCTCCAGAACCGCAGTTTTAATGACAACTTCTTTGGTAGAATTACACTTAACTTTCCCTCAAGCAGGATTTATGGAAAGACCATTATTATCGCTACACTTTCCTAACATTTAATTTTGTGTCTTTTATTTGATTTAATATTGACATTTAAAATTAAAGTAAAATTAAATAACAATTCGAAGGCTAAAGTAAGTAAAAATCAGATATAAATAAAGGAATATACGTATAGAGAAAATAATTAGTATTATTAAGTACTTAAAAGTTGTACATATATTCTATTTAATGTAATTATTGTTTTATTATAAAGAATAGAAAACCTTTAATGGATTCGATGATTATATTAAAATTTCATATTGTATTATTTTTATTTCAATATTGTAATATCTAAAGCGCACAATATGATTGTTTTGGGGAACTTGTGAATGTATATAAATTTACCTTGAAAATTATTATTGAGCACTATGATCCGCTTTTGACCGGTTAACTGTTTTTCTCAATATAAGTGTGTTGATATGACTTCTCCGGTCATAATAGGTTATTTACTGTTTTTAGTAATAATAATATTAAGAGATTCTAATTCTTGGCTTGTTATTTTCCAACGAATACTGTTTCCTCTCAGTTTACGAAGTCTTTGTGACAATTATTATTGAATAATGAGAACATATTTTTATCGACAAAACTCCTTTATGTAAGCAAGTTATGTTTATTTAACGTCATATAATTTTCAAAATAAGAATATTTCTTTGTGTACGAGTTACCTAAACAACACGTATGTCTAAAAAGATGACGTTCAAAAGAATAACCTTAAGATGTATTAATTACAAAAAGATGTCCTAAAGATGTCTTAATTTAAAACATCGTTTTTTCAGTCAACTTTAAGACGTCATAATGTTGTCTAGTCTTCTGGTTTGTAACAATTGTTTGAAACTTTATATGAGCACAAAGGATCGATTTAGTTAGTACATGTTCCTTTATTTATATTTTAATATTTAACTTTTAATATTACGTTGCTTTTTTTAAATTTAATATAAATTTTCGAGAGAACAAAAATCCCACTTTAAGCGAACGAAAAGATTTTATCATTCGAATGCTCACCGCAGGTTCAATTTTCTAAAAATATCCGTTCTCGTAATTTCGTAATGTAAAAATGATCGATCTCAAGAAATAAAGTTTTTCGAGTTAATGAAAGAATCTATTATTAGATAAACCTGATTCGTCAAACTTGCAGAACGTCTTAAATTATATGTTTGATCTTTAATCACACGCTCGTTTTACTCAACAAAGTCCTTCCTTCATACTTTCGCATCGCGCTGATTCACTGACAGCGGTTTCATGATGTTAAAACAGTAAGAACTAGCAAGAACCGCCTTGCTTCTCTCCCGGATGACTAACAGTGTCTCAAAACAGAACAAACGGCGGTGCATCCGGATTTCTCGATAAGCCCGATAAGACGCTTTCACTCTCGCTATTTACATTCAAGCGCGCGTCGAAGATTCAGGTGCGCGTGTGCCACGCACCTGCCGAAAATCTCGGCGCGCCCGAAAGCCGGAAGCCCTCGAAGGGGCTTCGAGGCTCAATGAAACCGTGAATCACATGGGGAATGATGGGGAGATAAGACTAAACAGCTTTCAACTATGTAACCTCGTGTGTATCGTAAATAATTCATCGTCGGGCGAGTCCTTCTCTCCTTCGACGATTCTCGCGGCTTCGGTACTCACCATACCGTGACTTACCCGCCAGTTCTCACGCTTTTTTCCCCTACTTCGCGTCCTGAGAATGCATACGTTTAATAAAACTGAAAGATATCGCGCGATCTCGCCGTTGTTCCGTACCTAGGTAGGCAATGTCTGTATTTATGTCATTAGCATAATGATTGCGAGCCGCTTACCAGTCGATGTCAGAACGCGTTGTGCAAGATAAAGGCGAAGGAAAGGGGACCAGATTCCTTCGCATGAATTTGAACGGGCGGCGGCGCCTTGCATTTTTTGCAATCGGATTGTGTTAATTTTGTTGGGAAATTTCTAGCATATAGAGGGAGAAAAATTTCTCTCTTTTGGAATTTACTTTCAAAATCATGATAGTTATGAGACCAAGACTTGAAAGAATTGTACTGTAAATTTAATAAAATTTTGAATTTAGTAAAATTTGCTATAATTTCAATAAAATTTTACCAAACTATTTTGTAAAATAAAGTTGTTTAAATATTATCAAAATTAAAGAATTTTCTTTTATAATTTAATTTTGGAAAAAATTATGATAGTCGTGGGACAACATTGCCTTTACTGAGAAAAAAGTTTTTGGCATTTGTGACCATAATTGCATGGTGAAATAATTATAGTTTGAAGCTCTATTTTTTATAGTTATTATAAAGCTGCATTCCGATATGCATTGCCAGGACTAAAAATCTATAGTTCACGTTACGTATACCGTATACTAAGAAAAAAAGTTGTTAACTTTATTAAAATCTTTTCAATTCAAGTATTTATATAAATAAGCTAATTATATAAATGCCTAAATTAAAGTTCAAGTATTTTATGTATATAAATTAAGGACATATTATAAATACCTGAAAATTAAGTGAAAAGCAATACTTGAAAAAATTTAGTGAAATTGAAAAATTTAATCAATTTAACAATTTTTCTTCTCAATGTAGATTTTCGGCACTCGTAGTGAATTTTGGAACAAAGTGCTATGTTAATAATATAACCTTATGATTATAGTTTTACTAACTATACAAAAATTTTATTATAAATTATGATTATTTCAAATAAATTAAAATAAAAAACTATCAAGGTACATGGCAAAAAGAAACATTTGTAATAAATGCAATCATAATTATAATGAATATAACTTATTTTAACATTTACTTTTTATTTACACAGTAAAACTAGTAGCTCTAACGTGCTTAAAATGGCTATAACTATTAATAAAAATACTTGGTACCGAAAATAATTATAAATTAATTAATATGGTTAAATTAAATTATAGTAATTGGGATTATTTTTTCTCTCAATGTTGGAAGAATTTGGTTATAATTTAATAAAATTTTTACTTCAAACTAAACTTTTTTATATAATATTATAAAATTAATTTAGTTGATTTAAATTTTACTAAAATTTAATTAACTTGTAAAACAAATTAAACAAGAACGCTTTTTTGACGCTTGTATCTAGATCTTTTTTCGGTCGTCACAGCTCTAAATTGAACATAAATTAGTAATATCACGTTTTTATTAAATTAAAATTAATTTAATAATACTTTTGATGCTAACTAGCATCTAAATATTAACCCCCCTCCCCTCTCTGAAAAAACTGTAAAGAATTTCTTGCGAAAAACCCTGGCTGAGGTGATATTTTAAAAGTAATTCGGCGCGCAGTTTACTGAATTTGAAGAAGGATATAAAATCACACGAATAAATATAAGCACTAACATTAAGATCTAGCTACGACCGTTAAAAATGCGTTCTTGTTTAATTTGTGTTGTCACATTATCGGTCGAATATCTCTCTACTTTAATTAAATAAGTAATACAATTCTTCGAAATCCATGTGGGTCTCACGATTATTGTGATTTTTAAAGGTAAATTCTAAGAGAAAATTCTCGCCATATAGTTAAATAAAGACATTTGGTAGTTTCATTGCTTACAATAAGCAATTATCCAAATCCAAAATTTTGGAAAACGGTTATTGGACCTCTACCTCGCACCTCTACATTATCTTTACAGTATCTTAATTTTGAATTTAATTTGCACGTTGTTAACGCAAGATTCGCGGAGAGATTTCGCTATCGCATCGCGTTCTACACGGTTATATATTATCTCGTTAACATAGAATCGGCATTGTGGAATATTATATATGTTGCCTTTGCGTTACACAATCTCGCCAGGAACTGACGTAATGTGATTAATACAATGAACGCAGCGAAACGCAAGATAAGACTTGCACTCCAAACTCGACGTCGGAGTGTTGTTGTACATACGTCTCGCGCTTCTCTATCCCTCATTATCTCGAATAAAAGGTAGCGACCGACGTTCTCTTCCTCGAGACCGATGTAAATCATAATATGTGAAAAGCGTCGCGCACATACATACAGGTTTACCTCGACCCCGACTTCTCGGTCGGAGCATGAGGCAAGAGAGAGAGAGAGAGAGAGAGAGAGAAAGAGGTTCTCGCGGGCAACGACTCGACTTGACTCGCATCTCTCTTTGTCTCTCTCCCTTTCTCTCTCGTCTGCCACACCGCTAGTTACTCCCGAAGCGGACGCGCTCCTGGCATACCTCGAGTCTGACTCACGGACGTGGTGTTTCAGCAACGACGGGTCGTCAGGCGACAACGGCAACGGCAACGGCGGCGGCGGCGGCGGCGAATGAGAGCGTCCTTCGTCGGCGCGTGCACCACGTTGCATCGCGCTGACACTCTGACGTAGCCCGCCGCGGGGTCCAAGGATGGTGAGCTCCCGCACGTCCAGCGTGAACGTCACCGTTAACGGTAACGCCGCCGTGGTGGCCGACGGCGGCGCGGGAAACGCGTCGCGCGAGGACGAGGGCCGCGCGGCGAACGGCGTGATCGGCCCTCGGGAGTGGAACCAGAGCGGGCCGCCCTCGCTCTCGATGTCGGTCGACCTGCACAATCTCGTCAGCTCGACTCTCACGGATTCGGGACGGTTCTCCACGAGCCCGGACGACCATCAGGCCACGTCGGACAGCACCGCCAACGCGATCAAAATCGGTTGCCACGACGAAGAAGAGAGCTACGAGGGCTTCGGTTCCGTCGAGGGCGACTTGGTGGACGACGGACCGGAGTCACCGGGCGGTAGCAGTTCCGCACCCTCGCCGACCGGTACCAACTCGCACAGGTGAGCCCGAGAGCCCGATGCGATTTTTACTCGTGGAAGATACCGTCACTCGAGATTACTTTACGATAGGATGAATCATTTTTTTAAATATTTATTTTTGTTTATAGTTGATATTTAATGTTCAATGGGAATAAAACGATATTTCTAATGATATCTCTAAAGTTTCTGAATGCAGGAAAATTCTTAATCAGGAAAATTAAAAAGATGTAATTTTGTACAAAATACTGTGTGTTCTTTTAAATTAGACCAATTGTTTATAATTATTTTTGGGCTAGCTATATTACCACCACATTTTTTTTCTTCCATTGATTATGCAGTGCATTACATTTTTATAAATTGCTTCTTAAATAATAAATACTTTATTACTTTGACTCTAGAATCTGTTAAACATTACTTTGACGAATGTAATCGTTTAAGAGTTTCAATATAAAATTTTGATTATACACAAAGTTATTCAATAAAATGAAAATGGGTGCCAAATTATCTTCTTCTTCTTTATTAATATGTGACATTGTAATTTAATTTATAGTAAATTTGTTTTCATACTTTGTAGAACTATAAACAAAGCACAGATCTTCTAGAGAGTCTATGGATGTTTAAAAGATATCTATGCATTCTAAGAATGTTGCTTGGACATTTTTTTGGAAAAAGTGTGTTGTGTGGGAGATTATTATTATTAATATTATAGTAGTAATATCTATAAATATCTTAATCCCATAATTATTTTCAAAGTACTTATAATTATGGTCACAAATATTAAACACTTTTCTCTCAGTGCATATTTAAAAAATTTTAGAAAAAGTATAAACTTCCTCATTTCACTTTAATAATATCTAACAATTTTATAAAATAATTAGGTTAAATTTTACTAAATAAATAATAAAATTTTTCCAAATCCGTGTTGTTTCACGATTAGCATGATTTCAGGGATAAATACTAATTGTAAGAGAAGATTCTTTTTGGATTATATAATACTATTTGAAGTTTTATCGTTATAAATAGTTTCATGAAAATAATCGGCAAGACTTAATAGGGTTTGTCGGTTTATATGAATCAATCTAATAATGAATGAAATTTCGTGAAAAAAGAAAGAATAAACGATTATAAACCAATCCGGTTTTTTATAAATGTTGAATTAAAATTAATCAAAGATATTAATTAATTCTAATTTATTTCTCTGTAAAGTTATCTCATTATAAGAATGTTATCTCATTAATTACGAATATTAAGAGATTTAAAAGAAATGTTTTTAAATTTTATAATTTGAAGATATTATAATAGGTATTTGTTTATAAAAAGGAGAGATTGTTTTTGAAATTTTGAAAAGATTTACAGTTTTTTCCAGAAATCTTTTGTTACTAGTACTTTGTATTCTACAAGAATTAACTTGATTATCGGAAATTGCCTCGCTACGATGCATATTCGAGCACCGCAGTATTTGGAATCGCTTCACAATTCTGAGCTAGGCAAGAAGAGAGCAAAAGCGAACTGGGTCTTCTATTATGTCAATTGCTTCCTGCCGTTATTCGCTCGATACGTAACATCAATCGTAGAATATAGCAGGTTATTTCCGAAGCTTAATATACAGCGCAAATGTTAAAACGTTAAAATGCAGTATAATCTGAAGAGCGTGTATGCCTGTGCATTTTTACGCTGGATGAGTTTACGTAAGAACAAAGCGCTGCATACAATGTCTATCACCTTGGAACAATACCGACTTGCTGTCTGTATGCGCAAGTCACACGGGTTACATAATAATGGAAATGTATTTTTAAAAGTCGCTTTGCTGTACCAACGTGTTGCGTTAAAGTATTCTCGATAGTGACGTGATTTCCTTTTAATCGCGCTACACTTCTTTTCGTGTAAAAACCAATACGTTAACATGGCGCGACCTTTAACGTACAATGCGAAACTGTTTTTTGATTGACGTGCGGATTTTGTGTCCACTATTTTAAAATACATCACCTAAGGAAAAAAAACTGTTTATTATGCAAAATTGATATAAGATAAAAAGGCATTTGTTCCTATAAAGGAATCGGTTTTGTTACCATGCGTGCGCAATCGCGTGTAAATACGAGTATAATGTAAAATTCAGTTAATATGTTTAATATCGAAAACTGAAAGTTCCAACAAATCATAGATATTTCCAATATATTTCTAAAACAATTTTAATCCGAGTGTTTTGTCTTAATAAAAATGTCGTAACAAAGTCTTAATTAGATCCCTTAATATGCATGGAGAGAATTTTGTCTTTGAATTAAAAAATTATTGGTAGTCGTGAAACAACTTGAAATAGACGCGAAATTACATTACAAAGCGTTGTTAAATTTTGAAGGCATTTTTCTCAAAATATTATATTTCTAAGCGACAGTTACAATAATTCAAACATGGTTTACTCGATATTAATTAAACATTTTAAAATAATCCTTTTAATAATATTCAATCTCAGATTATTGACACTTTTGAATCTTTCTTAAGTTACATACAATAAAGAAACAAAATTTTTTTAAACTTCTGTGGTCAGGCAATGACAAGTGAAAAAAAAAAGAATTGCTTAATCTTTTGATTTCAGATAATTTAGCAAGGTTGATACGTTACTATGCAAGTATGCATATTTAAAGAACGTCATTATTATTTATTTATTTGCATATTTGTTGTAATTTGGCCTTAATTTTTTATATCAACTTCTGAAGCAAGAAAACGTTATTTATCCATCTCTATATGTAAAAATTTTATATAGGCACGAAAAATATTCTATCTTTCAATGTACTAAAGTCCTATAATCCCTCAACCAAATTCCCTAAAATTTTATTAAATTTTATTAAAAGTATAGTAACATTTTTTCAAGCCCAGTATGCTCCATGACTATTATGATTTTAAGAGAAAATTTTCTTCGTGTGGATAAAATATTTAAAATGTTCTTAATGTCTCATACGCCGATTATCAATACGAAATGAATTTTTCTCTGAATCACGAACTCATTTGTATCACGGAAAAATTTCTGCTGACTCTGCAGGACGCGTGCTCGCTCACAATCACCGTCATTGTGTTTTGTGACTTTGTAGAAATCCGAGGAGTCCGAACTCTACCGTCGGAAGACATTCCTGGCTGCGCACTTCGCTGCGGAGAACACCTCCTTGGTAAGAAAAAAAGCAAACGTCTGTAATATAGTTAGTAATGTTGACTCGAAAAAATTGGAAAATTTTGGGAAAAAAAGGTTTTTTTCTCATATTGTATTTTTGTGAATTTTTTTCTTTCAACTCATTGAAGTCACTAGGGGTCCAAAGGGTACACAAACCATTTAAAATCGAAATCTTTTATGAAACTAATTTTTATCTAAAAGTATACTATTTTGAAAATACACCCCTAAATTTTTGCTGAATTATCTTAAAAATTAAAAATTTCATGAATATTTTTGTAAAAAAGTTAAATTTTGTAGTTTTTTTAATTTGAATTTTTTCATCATGTTAAATTCCAATTAAAAAAAAATATTGGATGATAAAGAACAGACCTCAAAGTATGTCCAGTAAAATTTTTGCGACGAAATATTAAAGAGCTGACAAATAGTGACTGATTTTGTGCAGGGGGTCGAGTGAATCCCATGTGACCGTTATATTATTATTTGGAAGTGTGGTTGAGATAATGTCACTATTATTGTCCTCTATGTCAATGATTTGAAAGTTTCAAGAGTTTGTCAGTACTTTTCTGATTCTTTACATTTTTTGGGAATTTTAAAAACCTCGTGCTTAATTATTCCTATTTATTCGTATCGTTACTATAGTTTCTATTTTCTGAAATTTTCGAAAAACGGAAAAAAACCTCTTATTTCCCTCGGTTGTACTTGTATTTTTTCCGAAAATAAAACACTAGACTAAAGCATTGCGTTCTGCCTGCGTTGCACGCATGGTACAACGTACACACGTAGGTACAACGTACACGCACGGTAATTTTGTGTTCGAGGGAGAGAGAGAGAGAGAGAGAGAGAGAGAGAGAGAGAGAGAGAATTTTTCCGCTCACAAGAAGCGCAACGGTGAGACAATGACGATTCTGTCGTGGCGTGTCTCGGTGGCGCGGCGTGCGAAAAGAACCCCGTGGGAAAGCCACTGATTGTCGATGTTAAATAACGTCGTTAATGCAACGACCGAGATAAGAGGCCTGTTAAATTTCTTGAGAAGCGCCTGCGTATCTGCGACCATCTATGCGGAATGACGGAAGCGAGCACATACGGAACCGACGAAATGTCGTGTTTCCCAAAGAATCGCTTCTCGCTCTCTCTCTCTCTCTCTCTCTCTCTCTCGTCGCTTGTTAATCGCAGCTGAAGTATCGAAGCAAAGAGAACGATTTAATTACTTATTACTTTCGACTATACTTGCTTAATAGTAGAATTATGGTTGATTTGGTTTCTATAATTTTAATCTATTCAAAACACCGGAATGAAACATTGAGTCATAAAGAAGATATTTTTTTAATATAGTATACCTGGGCTGAATAAAGTTCACTTATTTTATGTTTTAAAAACTCTATGGAATAGAATTAAAAGAATTATACATATACAAAAAAGACTTTACAAATGGAATTTGAAAACTCTAATAGTTAAAAAAAAAAATGTTTAAAAATTCTGTTCAATAGCTTTAAAACTCTATTAATTTTGAAAACTGTGTAAAGTTTTCAAAATTCTCTACTTTTGAAAATTATATTTTACATACATTAATTTTATTTTATAAACCTTTTAATTCTGCTTTATAGAATTAAAAAATAAATAAATAATAAATATGCGCGGGTACATTATATCAGAAAAATGTTCTTTTTACTCTATAAATTTCGTAGAATAAAAAATTACTCGAAAAAAATGCAACTGGTTCAATTTTCACTCGTTTAGAGTAACGTTTCACTCTATGAGATTTAGAGAGTACGACTCAACATTTTATTTCACGGCCACACGTATCTTTGATTAAAACTTTTTTAAAGCTTTTAAAAATAAAATTTAAAAAATTCTATTAATACATTTTTAAAAAGTCCATCAGTTTTTAAAAAAAATAAAATAAATTAAGCCTTTATTCAGCTCATATACTTTAAAGTATAATAAATATACAAATCTAGATTTATAATATACATACTTACTGTGTATACATATCTAGAATTTATGTGTCATTTGTATAAATGCTTTGTTAAATTTGATAGTAAGCAAATTGCCACTGAGCAAAACTGATGGTAATTTATCTATATGTATTTAGCGCAATTGCACTCGCGGATCCCTTTATAGAAGCTATGAATTTGGCTTGTGATCAAAACTACGTTTGGCCGTGAAATTTGGCACCGCGTGATCAAGGGATAGAAACGTAATGTAACTTGCGCTCGAAAGAGAGTAATCTATAAATAAGCGTCCTGTAATGAAACGTAAATGTATACGAACGCTAAGGAAAATATTTTCGTATGCTTATGCTTGCAGTTCGGCCAGAAAGAGACTCAGCACCAACGCTTTAGCGAGGTAAGCGAAAAAACACGCACCGTGCGCACGTTTCATCGATGTTAATTATCGGCTTTCCAATTGACATCGGAATTTTTATACTTGTTCCGTGATCTCCTTTCCGCTGTCTTCTCGCGCGTTTTTTCTTTCTCGATTTACCCACGCGTGCAAGAGGAAATGAATATCTCGGACAAAAGAGTTTGCCGGCTGTTGTAGGACGATGCCTTTGCATCAAGGCTAATAATTCCCGAAGTCACTCCTTTCACGGAACTCGAATCGACGGACTTTCTAAAGCGTAGGCGTGCTTCTGTGTTACGTTACTCATGTTCCGTACCCGCGATTTACCTCGATATTCGCGCGTTTCCTTCCACGCTACCGTCTCTCGTTACTTCCAACCGTGTCTTATCCGTTCGCCAAAATGCGGGGGTGGGAGGGGAGGAAACGTTCAACGCTCACGTACGATGTGTCGAAGAGAAGAAGAAACGTATTGTCGCTTTGAAAAAATGTCGCGATTGAAAAATAGCTATTTTTTTTTAATATGATCTAAAAACTTTATCTTTCAATCGGCAGAACTTTCACAATCTATCTTTTAATTGGGGAAACTTTCACAAGTCACATTCGCTTAATAATCGCCGGTAATTAATTATTTTTTAATGGAGGACATCTTTTTCTCTTCCTACACATTTTTATTATTCGTAACTTTTGAAAGAACCTTTATCGTACGTAATATTAATATTTTCATGAATCGGTTTAGTATTTAGCTTATTACTGATTAATATTTACGCTTGTAAACAATATCGCTACGAAGTTAATCATTCTTTCGTGGAATGCTCAAAGAGTTTTTTTGATGTATATTTGCAGTCAGCTTTATCGCAGCGGCAGCTTCAACAGTTCGGGAATGGGCTCAAATTACGATGCTACGGATGATGTGTACAGCGACGTATCTTTGGAGGACGTCATGGATCTCAGCCACAAAGTGAGTAAGAATTGACCACGATATTTTACGTCATAGCTATTTTTAAAGCCCGTTTGCACTAATGTGGATTAATTTTAAACTTGGTTTAATTCGCATTCTTCTATCTCTTTCTAAGGTATTATCTATTTTTTCAAAAGTAACAAGTGACATCACATCTTCACTTGTATACGACGACGGCTTTAATATGCACTTTCAATCGAATTTGCTATAAGTTAAGTAAGGCAAATTAAAATTGAAATTAATATACATTGGTGCGAGCGGGCGTTATTCGTTATTTAGGAAATTCCACACTACTTCCTAGTGAGTCCTAGTGAGTCCTAGTGAGTCCTAGTCAATATATAAATAAAGATAATAAAAAACTATTTTGCAAATAGTTTAAACTTGGTTATGCTATAAAAGACTCATTAAACTTATTTTTAACAGTTTCTTCTTAAAATTATGTAAAACGATTAAAATATAAAATATAAAAACATAATCACAACAATATCTAATTCACTAATGTGATTGTAAATAAACGGATGACAAACTGCGCGTAGTCTGCATGCAGATTGGCAGCAAATTTTATTAGGTCTAACAGCATAGCCATCTGTGTCTGCATTAAGCTCAGATCTGTCGACAAAGCTTGCTGAGCTGACATGTTATGTCAGCAGATTGGTGGCAGAAACTGCGCGTGCGAGCAATATGACGTCGGCAGACTAGTAGTAGAAAAAAAGCACGAGCTACAAATTCTGCTCAATTTCTGTCGTCATTCTGTTGACATATGCATATGCCAATAGACTTCGTCTTATTTTTAACGGCAGGTTGCCGATATCATCAGATATTTTAGACTCTGTCTGTAATTTATTTCCTTTTTACCATCCAAAATTGGTAACATGTTATATGTTCTGTTCAAAATCTGCGCTGCAGGTTTTGCTTTCTGGATAATAATTATTAATTTCATGTTATTAAATATGATAAAAATGATAAAATTAAAATTATAGAACGTTTATTTGATGTAAGTACCGATAGAAAAAAAAAAAAAATATTTACTATTATATTTTCGAAAATAAAGAATAATATATAATTGGAATTTTAAAAATATACAGGGGTTGGACAAAATAACATGAACACCTATTCTGACTTCGAAAAATAGGCGTAATTCAAGAGAGTGTAACTTTGTCAAAAATGATCGTAAAGAAATTTTAAAAAAAGCATTTTAAAGTTTGAAATCTCTAGTTTTGATTATCAGTTTTAAAATTGATAAGTCATTAAACGATTTACAGATTGTTTACGAAGTTACGCGGATTTAAATGGGGATGAGTCACATCTCAAAATATTTTACAAACTTTGCAAATCTCCACGACGCGAAATAAAAATTGCACGCAAATGCGGTTTACAACATTCGAAAGTGGGAATCTTTACTTTTAATTTGCGTTTTTAATGAGCGTTGTACGATTCTTTTTTACTGACAATGAGTTAGGCAACACTGAAGTGACCTCTTTTTCTGGAATTTCTTCCTTCACTTCCAAGTGCAAAAGAATCTTCGAGAAAAATTAACTTAAACAATCGAAAGGTTTTGCCCTTTAAAATAAGCCCTGGAAGATCGTTTTATTTTTTTTTTTGTTATGAAGTTCAAATATCGACTTCAGCAAAGATTAAGTGAGCGTTCAACAGCAAAATTAAAAGATCACCTACAGTTATTCTTAAAAAAAATGTGTAACATGATAAAAAAATGATAAATCAAATGTTTTAAAACGCATTTTATAGCTTAATGTTTTTACATACAATTTTAATATCGACTTTGAAAACGTATACTGATTATTTACGGAGCTATACGGGTAAAAATTAAAATGCGGTAAAATTTATTATGTATTTTGCGAGTTTATTTGACGTGAATTAAAAATTACACACAAATGCGTTTATAGTATTTGAAAGTGTAAATCTTTATCTTTAATTTGAGTTTTTATTGAGCGTCGTACGATTTTTATTCACTGAATTATACAACATTGAAGCAAAAGAGGCCATTTTTGCTTCAGTGTTGTTTAACTCAGTGAAAAAAATCGTACACCGCTCATCAAAAATGCAAATTAAAGGTAAAGATCCATGCTTTCGAATGCTGTAAACCGCATTTGGATGCAATTTTTATTTCGCGTCGTGGGGCTTCGCAAAGTTAGTAAAATTTTTTGAGATTTGACGTATCCATATTTAAATTTGCGTAACTTCGTAAACAATCTGTAAATCGTTTAATGACTTATCAATTTCAAAACTAGAGATTTCAAACTTTAAAATGCTTTTTTTAAAATTTTTTTACGATCATTTTTGACAAAGTTACACTCTCTTGAATTACGCCTATTTTTCGGAGTCAGAATAGGTGTTCATATTATTTTGTCCAACCTCTGTATAAATTAACATTTTTCATTATAAATTTATTAAATCTTTATTTATTATTAAATGTACTTTGTTTTAGTTTCTGTAAAATTTTGCAACGTCATTATTTAAGCGTTAATAACAAAAATATTGAAAATTAATATTGAACATATTAAAATTATTATTAAATAAATTAATGTAAGTGTTAAGAATTGATTATCAATATACATATACATTTAATTACATACTAACTTCCAGTATTGGCTCTCATATCATTTTTTCTTATGTTTTGATTCACTTCGGAGCCTTTCCTCAATTAATTTTAAATTAATATTAAAAAAAAATAATAGGATTGTTTCAAGTCATACATATCTTTTGTTCTCAAAATCTAGTGCACACGACAAAATATAAATAAATAATATATGCATTTAATATATAAATGATTTTGATTCCATTTCGATTGCTTTGAAACATTTTAGTTTCACAAAAAATTAATGTATCAAAATTGTATTTTAAATTTGACAGCTAACTGACAGTCATACAACCTTGCAATATCATTATACATGCGTTGTCCCATTTAGCAAATATTCATTTTTTTTCTTCAACAAAAAGAATATACGTTTCTCTTAATCGTCAATTTAGACGAAACTTTACCAGAATGAACTTAAATATTTAAGTGCTTTGTAATTGATTTTCAATTTTCTGTCTTATGCAAATCTCTCAAATTAAGAGAAAATATAGGCTAAGGTTTTACATATCTTTGTAATGTAAAGTTTCATATTTTTAAAATTAAATATCGTCAAAAGAGTACGGTAAAGGGTTAATGAAATTTGTTCTAGAGATTATAAATATAATTAATTTCCATCTTATATATTCCCTAAATCCCGTAGACTAAAACGTCATTCTAAAAGAGTGAAAATTGAGCTTGTGCAGCTTTTTAAATGATTTGCCATTCTAATAAAAGTCAAAATTCACTCGTATAGGGTGAAAATTCATGCCTATAAAGTGAAAATTCATTCCTCTAGAACTTAAGCTTGTACAATTTTTGAAATCTTTTACTTTATGAAATTTAAGGAGCATGTCTTATAGATTTGTCTTATAATATTTCATTAAACACTAGAACCTCCTTAAATCAGAAGCTCGCTCGAACGTTAATAAACTTCCGCCTTTCTATTTTTTCATCGTTTCACCGTTAAATCATTCTCATTTAAAATGTATGTATGTATATACGAAAAAAGCGGTGCGACGCGAACGGAGCCACAGCACGAACGTGAAAATCCGCTCGTCAATTATCGAGCGGCAGAACCGCCAGTTAGTTCCTCGTCTAACCCAATTTGGAAAGTTTATTCTCAACGATCAAAATTATCCCGTAGGAGCAACCTCATCTCTATTGTATCGAGGATGCGAGGTATCCCCCCGAGTCTCAGAACATTGTCGTAGGAGCGTTGCCAATGTGCGCGACGCGTTCACGGCAATCCTACGGCAGTGCACATCGAGATTCCGACCGGGATCATCATCCACATCCTGCGGCTCCTCATCCTGTTCCTTATTCATACTACCTTCCTCCTCCGTCTTATTCACGTTGCCCCCCGTACGATCCGCACGCGGCGTACCACTGTCCGAGCTCCTTTTATCCGACGCCCTATTGCACACACTACGACCAAGTTACCAAGGAAGAGCCCTCGGTTTGGTCCTGGTCTACCGTCGTCCTCCTCACCCTTCTCGTCATCGGTTTGATCGTGATTGTTTACCGTAGCTTCTCCCGCGAAACTCGCCGAAAGATCATCGCCTGGCTGCGCTCGCCCAGGCTTACGCCACAGGTAATCCTAATCGAGTGACTCGATTTCATTTTGTAGCCGCGGTGGTCTCGTGGAATTAATTCGATCGGATTAAAAGACACGCTATTGCGGATTTAGACCGCTCGCGGTTGACCTCTCAGTTCAATTATCTTACGTGATTGTTCCGCCTGCTGTGAACGATAGGATGCTTTCGATTATCTGCACAGAAATAGAAAATACATTCTTGTTTTGACAACATATTTATTTCTGAAATGAGATTATACAGCGTTAAACAGATGAAAAAATTTTATATATTTTTCATATTTGTCATCAAGAAAGATATGTTTTCATTTTTTAATAATAATTTTTCCGAGTTAAAAGGAAAAAAATATTTGATAGACATTAACGATATTTTCAAACTAAGAATTACAATTTTTTAAATATTATTATCAAAGCAATTATATTGTTTTCTTTAAGTGACTATTATAACATTGAAATAAAAATATATTTTACTGAAATTTAAAATTATACAATTAAAAAAAAAATATATAAAATTATGTATACAAGAATATCATCGTATCAGTCATCATCATTGTTAGAATATAATTTCTTGCTTATGAAACAATGATTATTAAGGAGGTATTCTCGTTTGAATGGCTGGAAAAAGTGTTTTTCAGACACTTTTTTTTGGAAAGACCTAAAAACCAATTAATGTCAAATTGTGCGTACTCTTTTACTATGAGTTTAACAATTAAAGTATTTATTTTTTTTTATAGTAAAAAAATAAGATGCAAAGTTTGACATTATTTGGTTTTTAGGTCTGTCAAAAAAAAATTTTGAAAACATTTTTTTTCACTCTAAAGGTTATTTTAATATTTTAATATTATTAAAATATTTTTTTAAATTAAAAAAATGCTACTTTCTCGTGTGTTATACATTGATCATTAATAGCCTGCAAAAAGATGGGATAGACAATAGCTTTTTTGACATCTAAAACAAAAAATCAAAGCTTTCCTTATTTAAGAGAAGTGTGGCTATGGATGGAACTAGAATTAAATGAAACTACCCAAATTTGACAGACTGACTTGGTAAGAATTGTATTTAAAAGCTTTAAATGTTAAAATTAAATATTAAATAAAAATCGATTTTTTTTTAATCTTTTAAATACTCCTTTAGACTGTATTAAGTTTAATTTGATGCTAATATTTTTTCTGTAGAATTGAATACAGTTGTATCATGTACAACAATTTCTAAAAGATAGGCAATTTTCAAATAATACAATTTTACTGCACAAGAAAAATAGTATCGAATTAAAATTGATATATTTTGTTTAACAATTATTGTTTCATATATGTAAGCAAAGAATTAATTCTATGAAAATGATTTATGAATCTTGCTTACATATAGTTTAATTTTCTTTAAAGAATTTGATAATTATAAATTTCAGCAAAATTATATATTTTTATTTCAATATTATAATAATTGTCTCAAGAGCACAATGTAATTGATTTGATAATATTAATATTAAAAAATTTATTGAAGACATTGTTATTTTCTGTCCAATATTTTTTCCTTTCGCTTTACATGAATATTAGTGAATAATTTTTTTGATAATACTATAAAAATTTCTTCGTCAGTAAATTATGTCTTTTCAACGCTATATAATCTCATTTCAATATTAAATTTTATTATTTCAATATTTCAATATTTCGAAAGGAAAGATGTTCTTAAAAAAGCAAGAATGGTTTTTATTTCAGTGAGATGACGTATGAAAAGTTGACTTATTTCAATGTTATGGGAATGAATCACGAGATCTCTCGTTTCTGACATCATTACTCAGTGACCGCGGTGACAAATCCAGGAATTTTAAGTTTCACCGATAATTTTCACGATAATACGAATCCGAACCCCTGTAAAGAAAAAAAGAAACGAAACAATCTCGCTAATGCTTTTATCTATTTAGACGTAATGAGTCTACGCTTTTAGGACTATGCTTTTACTGATAACCAAGAGACCACTCAACAGAAAGATAGAGTTCTTTCTTAGATTTTACCTTCAAAATTATAGTAGTTGTGGGACAACACGGACTCCAAAGACTTTTACTATAAGTTTAGTGAAATTTGATTAAAATTCGAACAAACCATTTTTATATAATATATTTTATATATTACACGTGATAATCGTGGCATAAGAGTTGTACGTCTGCTCTCTCTGCTAAAAATCCAGATTTTAATTCACCTAGAACAACATAAGTTTTTTGATTGATTACTTCTCGAAAGGCAATAGTAAATTATCAAGACCTTGTCAAGACAGTCACCATGGAGTACGCATGAGCATGCATTAAATAGAGGTCACGATCTTCAGTCCATGAAGAACTTTCCTTGAGAGAGAAAGAGAGAGAGAGAGAGGGGGAGGGATTTTTATATTGTAGAGTGGTTCGAAAATAGTCTTCAAATTTTACTAAAGGTATAATAAAGACTCTAATTTTGAGGGTAAATTTTAGGAGAAAATTCTCTTCGTGTAGTAGATAATACATAATGTCGTATGTACTTTCTTCGCCCTTATTACGCAGAGCTATAATCGCGGGGATTGAGTTCCGTAAAGAGATCGATCCCTTCCCGAGGAACCCTATGCCCTGATTCTGTCCATCTTTCTCGGCTCGTGCAGACCGCAGGGACGGGAACGACGCGGAACGCAACTCAGAATTGTCTCGCGGAATTTCCCCGGAGCATCGAGCGGAACGAAGATCACGATCTTTCTCGCGAGGATCGTGGCGAATCCTCCTCGTTAACAGATACAGTAACGAAGACGTTCGTGAATCCCGTCTACGCGGACGACGATCGAGACGAGAGCGAAAGTGAGGAGAGTAGGAACGTGCGGAACGAGATCGCAGGAGATACCGAGAGATATTTTCGATCGGTCCACCGATATTTCCATTTCGAAAAGTGATCGCTAATAACGAGGGACACCTAGCAAAGTGAAAATCTGAGAAGTAGGTAAAGGACTGCAGCAAGATTAAGAAAAACAAAGAGAGAGAGACGTGATTGAATAAATAACGAGCAATTAGCAAGAGCAAGTAATAATTTTATCGACAAAAAAAATTCTATTTTCTTCGTATTGTAAGATTATTGAATCGGTGCAATTTCGATGAGTTAATTTTTTGCAAATGAAGTCTAAAAATCATAAAAGCTTGCAACAGTATAAATAAAATAATATTAATTAAATATTAATAAAATTAAATAACGCAAGCATAATTATCACACGAAGATATAAATTAACGTTTTAATAAAGTCTTTACGTTATATTTTATAAATAATTCAATGATTCTTTTATAATATTATAATTTTTTAGTAATTTAATATTTATTACAATTATAGTAAACTTTTAATAAGTTTTAATTAAATAATAATACAGAGTTAACACCATTCTACTAAAGAAATTCTCATTTTATAATATTTTCAAGAATTTTTTTGTATTCTGAATTAATTTAAAAAAAATATTTTTAACTGTTTAAAATCTAATAAGTTTTTCTGTGGAAAATTATAAAATTGAAATTCTTAGAATATTCTCCACACAGATTTTATATATGTATAAGGTGTCCATTATAGTTTATTTCAAGAATATTTTAAGAATTAATTGTAATTATATGTACATGTTTTGGTCTTTATATTAATTGATTTATCTTGATTAATTTTTATAGCTAAACATAAAAATATTGTGGTGCGGTTATAAAAAAATTATAGATATTTTCTTAATATCAACATATTTTGTATAAAATATAAAATATCTCGTGTAAACTATTAATTTTTTAATAACTCAAGGTACTCAAAGTACTTGAATACTTTTTTTCATGCAAGACAGCAGAATCACATTTGTGTAAAAAAATCATATAATTTTACTTAAACAAAGACTTTTTGACATTAATAACAATTGCGATAATTAATCAAAAAGTCTTAACAAAGTCAATTTTTTTAATAATTGCTTTTAATAATTTCTTTTACTATTATTTGTTCCCCTTGGACAACTTTTCTTTGAAACATTTTTTTTTATACATTTCTTTCGAGATATTTGAGGTGAGAAATTAAAATGGGACTTTTTGTAGGTAAAGAATTTTGAAAAAAATGTAGACAGTATTTCTGGTAAATGTTTCAATTGATATAAAAAAATCTAAGACATTTTCTTAAAAGTTATAAAATTATAGAGGGCAAGGAAAAGACCGGTGAAGTATCTCGAAATCAATATATTTAGGAATAACATGTTTCATATAAAAGTTGTAGGATTTAAACAAATGCATCAAAAGGCGATACTCATTTGAGCATGAATGCAAGTATAGAAAAGCTCTCAAAGTAAACTTCAAAATTTATAATAAAAATTTCAATTTTTATTCGATATTCATGTAAGGTACCCGAGCCGAATAAGGCCCATCTAACTTATTTTATTTTTTATAAATTCTATTTACAAAGATATTGAAATAAACTAAATGAGAATAAAATGTTTATTTCAACCACTCGCCAAAATAAAATTATTTTCTATATAAAACATTTTTAAGTAAACAAAAAAGAAATGTTTTTAAACTCTGACATTGAGCCTTATTAAATTCTTGTGCTTTTAATAAGGCCTGAATTAAAAATAAATTGAAAATAACAAAGAAATTAAGTATTATTTTCCAACTCACTGTTAAAATAATTATTAATCACAAATACGAAATCTTTTAAGATCTATTTTACTAGTAAAACATCAGAATTTTTAATTTTGTCTATAATTAATATTTTAACTTTAAGAAATTCTGGTTATTTTAGTGCAATTTTAGCTTATGGAAAGTTAGTATCATTGAAAATTGTTATTCTCTTTTGCAAGTCACATACATAATAAACAAATGACAATGGCTATAACAATAAATGTACAAGTGGGCCTTATTTACTAATACATTATTTATAAAAATATATTTATTCCAAAAAATTGATATACATATTTGTTTTTTCCTATAGTTAGAAAATTGAATAATATTATAATATGTTGTAATAAACCATAAAATAATGTATACTTATTAAATTTACAACACATTTTTATAAAAACGACTGATTTACCCACTTTGTTACAAGCTTTCGTTGCACTGAATAAACGTGTTGCCTCCGGTATTAATTTCCTATTCTTTAGCCTTTATTCCTATGACATATCTTTTAAGCACATATTTTAAACATAAAACGGGTTTTTAAATGGTAAATTGAAAAGTGGGCCTTATTTAGTACTGGGCCTTATTCGGCTCAAGTACCTTAGTATCAAGTTCTTTTCAAAACACTACAATAAAATTTTTTTGATTAAGTAATTTCTCAGACACGTATATGAATTGACAAAGTTCAGATACCATTAGCATAAGATACCGTGTGGAAGTAGCTTGGTTAGACTTATGTGCGCGCGCGCGCGCGTTTGTGTGTGTGTGTGTATCGGCAGAAATAAGTAGATGTGGGGTAAAGTGGTATTTCTATGCAGTAAGTGAGTTTAGAGCAAAACAAAAAATTGTCATCTGTTGCTTATCATGACAGCTCATGTTTCAATTAGCTATTGGAGTTTGTGTACAAATATTTTGTTCTGTACGAGACCAATCTTAAAAGTTATTTTCATAAAGTTTTTCTTGTGTTCATAATATTCGTGATTTAAGCAAGTTTCTTAAGTGTTCAACAAAGGAAAGTTATGTGCAGTTATCGTTTTTCTATTATTTTTCTAAATAAAAAAGAAAATGTTGTAGAAACTTAATTTAATTTCGGTAATGAATGATTGCGTGTAAATTAACGTTGTGAGGTAAAGTGGGTTTTTCATGTTTTTTTGAAGAATTAGTGCAAATCAAGTGATTTTATTAATTATTTCGAATGTTATACTTATACACAGAGAAAATTTAATATTAAATATTACTATAATGTGACAGTAACTGGGAACCATCAAAGAATTATAAGTTTAAATGCTATAGTCATTATAGAAAGAGGGAAAGATTTTATTGTTTTATTTTCAATTATTATCTAGAAGTGATTAAACATAGAAGTCGATTTAAGTTGGTTTTATGGTTGGTTTTATGGCTGTTTTGACTGAACTTTTTTAGTGTCCCACTTCACCCCATCATTTTTCAAAAGCTCAAATTTTTCGTTTTTGAAAAAATAGCTAAAAATACAACTTAAAATCAAAACTTTGAAAATCTGCAATTATAGAAAGTTAGTTTTTTTCGCTCTCTAGTGATTGTTCAAAAATTCAATTTTTTGACACTTTTATGAAGGCAAACAAAAAACCCGTCTCACTTTACTTCACATCATTTTATTTTATGCAATTTGTCACTCTCATAACATTTAATGATTTCAAACCTTCAGATATCCGATGGTATTTGAACTCATATCTCAAAAAGTATTTAACCAAAAAGAATTTCATTGTAGTGTTTCGAAAAGATGGATGTTAGCTACAAGAATATTAATTAAAAAATTGGAATTTTTATTTAAAATTTTAAAATTGACTTTGAGCGTTTTTCCGTATTTGCACTTAAATGAGCACTTTGTGATGTATTTATTAGAACTATACTACAACTTTTAAAATGAAACATTCTTTGTTCAAATGTTACAATTTCGAGATATTTTATCAATTTTATGCATTTTCTTTATCTTGTGTAGAAATTGTAAAACACTGTAAAATTTACATAAAAATTCTGAATAATTATGTAAAAAATAGAAGTGAATGAAGGAACCTAGGTTAATCGTTGGATCTACATAAACGCGGCGGTCATTTCTTCGCGCGTGTTCGAGCCGATATCATCGAAATTACACCGATTCTGACATCTGATGTGCCAATTCCTGATTAATTCTGAGATGCATAGCTTTACTACACGCAAAGTTCTACGTACACGTATTTACTCCACAGATAATTTCATGCTGGCAGAATGTTGTTCATCACGTAAATTGGTGACGTTGTCGCGATGAGTCGTCAATTAAATTGGCAAGTTCGCGTGTGTGCCAACGTGAAACAGATCGTAACAAGAGATACGTGCCCGTCCACGTAATATACGTACGTGCAGCTTGCATGGCAGAGACTCGAAACTCGACCTGATTTGATGGAGGCAGGCCCTTTGTCGCGAGGCCCGACAAAATTTTATCGCGTGGAAAGTGAACTACGCTTCAAACGCGGACCTCGCGTACGAGTTCTCCGTTTCAAATTGTCGCGACATATAAGGTAATGGCCCTGACAACAACGTTCCAAACACTGAAGATTCGATCTCAAATACTTTTTAAAAATATATAAATTAAATATATAATATAATAGAATTATTACGTGATTCTATTTAATTTTACTTGGATTTTTAAGAATGTATTATACGTATTTTTAAAATAATGAAAAAGATATGAAAAAATTATAGATTGTTTTAAGAAAATTTCACAGAGAAAAATATTCCTTTACATTCACCGGTTTTATTTGTATTCAGCATTTTATTTTTATTTGAGACTTATATTTATACATTCATAATAACAGATGTGATACATCCTTAAAGATTCTACTTATTGTTATAATATTTCATTTAAAGTAAAATTTTAATCTCCTGCTTAAAGAAAGCATGAAAGATCGCATTTTTAATATTTAGGACACCGTCAATAACTGGGTTATTTATCCTAGTTTTACGTAACGCAAAAGTGGTACACATATGGCCCGTCTGATGCGGGAAGCGGGTGTACTCGCCTGGACAGGATGGCCTTTCGTGAGCTTCCTGTTGATCGCGGGATGGATCACTTATCTGGTGTATAAAATATATCAGAAGTGGACGACATTCGAAACAAGGTGATCTCTTCCGTGAACACACACACGCGCACACACAACTCGACGATCTCCAGTTCGTAGAAAGAAATAATTCCTGGTTCAAAAATACGATCCGAAAAGTTCGCCGAACGATCAGACTGCTACTGGACAGATTTGGACTAATTTTAGTTAATAAAAAATCGGATGTAAAAGACGCGTTAAATAGTAAGTTATAATCAATTTTAATTATAACAATCATATGGAATTAATTAGGGATGGGAAGTAACGCGTACAAGTAACGAGTTACCGTTACTTTTATTTTTTTTTATACTAATGATTTGGTAATGATGACGTTACAATTTTTTATAATGATAATGGTAATGTCAGAGTTGGAACAAATAGAAAAAAAAAACGAATTGATTGTCAAAAGTAACTACTTCAATTTTGGTCTTACCATTATTGTTATGGAAAATTGTAACGTCATCACCAAATTATTATTATGAAAAATAACGGTAATGAATAACAGTATTACTTGTAACAGTTGTACTTTTGTTACACTTGTAACTCTTTGCGATATTACATTAAAATTTGATACGACATAATTTTATAAAATCTGAAGAAGATTAAAGTATTTTTCCAGAAATTTCCATTTTATAGTAAAATTTATAATAAAAGTGTACAATAAAATTGTGAGAAATTCTTACAAATATTATGGGAACGGTATTTAGAATGCAATCTCTTTGATGTTTCATTGTTAATTTTATACCAATAGAAACAAGATCTGATCTATCGATGTATAGTATATGAATTAATTTAATAAGAAATAGAAAATTTCGAAAAAAGAAAAAAATAAATGATGTCACAAAATATTCCGAGTTATATTAAATGAATTACAATTAATTAGGGATTAAGTTTAATTTATTTTTACGTATGTAAGTCTGATATACAAGGCGTCTCACAACTCGTAACCGAAGTTTTAATGACGTTCTTGACCTAAAAAATAAATCCTAATATGAGACTATCAAGAGTATAATACTTTTTAAATATAAATATAAATATAAATATAAATAATTTATAAATATAAATAAATAAAATAAAAATATTAAACAAAGTGAATAGTCTGTAGGTGTGAGATTTGTCAGAAATTCTTTTATTGTTTTGTTCTATTTACTATTAATTAGGTTAGTTGCTTCGCCACTTTATTTAACTTGGCTTTGTCATGTGATGATCTTGAATTTTACCAATCTTTCCGAAGTTCTTTTTCCTGCAATTCTGGGTTTTTTGTAATTTGAAAGACAGTGCATTGTATTCTCAAAGTTTGGTTCTTCTGGAGTTGATTCTTAAGCTGTTTTTTGAATTAAGGTGTTAAAATTATCTATTGCTAACCTTAGTTCTTCATTAGTTGTTAGAAATACATATCTCACAAGTTATCTGCTCATTCAAAAATTCTTTAAATAATTTCCAATTTATTTTTCTATTATACAAAATTGAAGGTTTCATTTGTTTCATTATAGTCGCATTAAATATAAATAATATTAGAAAGTGATTCGATGATAAATTAAAACATGATTCTGCTCTTGAGAGCATATTTTTCGTTTTTGTACTGTTTTATGGCTGTTTTAATTGTGGCTAAACCACTGTGCTCGGTGCCATCAGGATGTTGTTATCGTAAGTGATGTATCTTGAAATGTTTAAGCGACTTTTTTGTAAAATGTTTTTTTGAGATAGGTATTATGTTATACTCGATAAAAGAATACTCAAGTTCTTTACTTCTTTAGGCCAAACTATTAGCGTTGCGCACTCCGATTTTAACTGTAATAACTAATTATTATTTCAACTTTGTAATTACTGCTGTCAACAAGTTTAACAATACGTCTATTTTTCCCATCAGCTACATTATCATATCCATCTTAGTTTGTTGTCCAGAAATGATAAACACTTTTGCAGATTGTTTGTTATTGTTTACATTATTATTTTCAGAGTAATGTTGGTGTGTTATTGCACTTTCTCTTAATATTTATGGCTAGGCATAACTCAAGTTAGTCTGCCTAAGTTGTCCTTGTCACGGTTTTGTTTAAATTTTCTTTTGATCTGATGTTATGTTTTGTTCTTCAGTAGTTTTTTCCCTTAATTTAGAAACATTTTTATTGCGATTGCTTACGGATTTGACCTTTGTAGCACGCGGGATGCTCGCTTTCATAGTTGCAGCATTTTACTTCACTAAATTTCTGTTTCCTGGGGCAAGTAGTAATCAAATGTTTTTCTATGCATTTTACATATTTTGGGCATCTAATAAAATAGTAATTTTTTGTGTGCTTGTAAGCTTGTACATTGTAGTTTTCTAAAAAAGTATAATATTTAGCGAAAGAATTTAGTGTAAAGTCAAAGGTTGGTTCTCCACTTCTCATTCTATAATTTTCGAAGACAATTTATAACATCTGAAAAAATTAAGGTGTCTTTCATCTTCATAAATTTAAAATTAGAGATGTACGATTTTGAGATTTATCGCTGGCATCATGATTTTTTTTCTAAAATCGCGATATACAATTGGATTATTAATCGCAAATCGAAATTATATGTGAATTTAAATCGCACTAGCGATTTTAATTTACAAATATAACTTAAAATCGAAGTTATAATCAAGTATTTATTTATTAAATATTTATAGAGAAAAAATTATGAAACAAAATTATCTCTATTTCAAATAATTTAAATGTTATAAATGCGCGTACATTTGGTTCCCATTATTGAATGTTTATTGCTAATACTATATTTGCTAACTGTTTGTAATCTGTTTGAAATTTATATTTCTTTATTAATTGTATTCGTAGAGAACAGTCATCAATATTGGTATATATGCATCTTTTAAAACGGCACCCTTTTATTTTTCGGAAACTAAACATTGCACTGTATTAATACTGATAAAAATATGATTTGCTTAAATAAAGAAATAAAAATTCCTAGTTCATACATTCATGGCTTTTTTCTATATAATATCTGCTAAAAACAAAATTTTGGAAAAGCGAGAATAAAATTTGCACGCTTTTCTTTTATAGTTTGGATAGTGTAAACAATAATAACAAATACATTACTAATAATATTAGATTATTTTACATGTTTGTAAAATTTTTGTTTGTATTATTCTCTTTTATATTCTCTTTCTAATGCGGTTTGGAACATAAAATCGACAGGTCCACCAATAAGAATAAGATATTAAAAAACGTATATAAAGTAGGAGGGTTCAATTCTGACCTTTTAATTTTATAAAATTTGTTGTTTAATACATAAAAATATATTTTATATTTACTTAGATATTATCAATATGTTGATGTCGATTCGATGTCGATTCCATTATCATTTCTCGCTGGATAACTGTGTCTGAATTGTTCCACTATTGCTTATTATTGTGTCAGTTTTGGAGCTTAATTTCTCAGATGCCTTTTTTTAGGTTATGTTGCGAAAAGAATTATTACAAATTACGAAATAGTTTTATAAAAACTGCTAGATATAGTATCTGATAAAAGACACTTTCTAATTTGTATTCATTGCACGTTTTTAAATTTTTAGCTTTTAAGAAATATTCGAAAACGAAATGGCCGGTTTACCAGTAATTGGTGACTTTCCTTTAACAATTGAATGTAACGTATCTATAGTAGGTGGAAACTCTCTGGGGGATGACCTCCGATGACGCGCGCCCTTTGCAAGTGCACGTGTCCCCGTGCGTGTATGCGCGTGCGCGCGTAATCGCGTTCTCATATTAAATGCAGGATGAAACACAGGCGGTTGGTCGGTGGTATAACTTTGACGGTGTAACACGCTCGCGAGCGCGCTGACACACTTACGGTGATGCAACGGGCGGCGGAACGAGTTATCGTTGACTCGAGCGCGCGTTGGTGCGGAGGACGGTTTTTCCATCGATGCCGATGACCATCGTGAAACACGAATCGGAGTCGAATGTACATACGCCCGGTGCAGTTAGAGACGTGCGTTTTTTTTTCTTTTTTTTTTATCGGTGAGCGCGCTTATCGGGGTGATATCGCGGCGTCCGCGTTCCGCAAACGCGACGAGTCCAACTGAGGAACCATGTTGCGGCATAATAATAGAAGATAAAAAGTGGAAAGAGAAAAATATTAAAATTGTTTTAAAAGTTTCAATGTTGAACGTTTGCGCCGTTTTTACGTGACTTTCGATTAAAAACCGCAATATATATTTACCATCGAAGGCACTCGATGTAATACCTACTCTGCACATGTAAATAATGTATGTAATGTATCAATCAATATTATGGAATATTTTATGATGACGCTTATATTCAAAATATTAAATGCGGTCTGAATGGAAAGTTTAACGTGAATTACCGGCACGAAACCTGTTAAAAGAGAAAGAATTCTGATGACAAACATTTCAAACTATCTCACAATATTTTTAAAAATTTGTAATATCTTAAATTGGCGAAAGTGTCTAAAAAAACACCTTAAACTGTTTTACATTTTATAAATTTTTTTTCGGAATTTATGGAACACGAAAAATTTAAAAATATTTTAGAATTTATGTTACAAAAAAAATCGAGGGAAGATGTCAATTTGAGGAAAAAGCTTCACTTTTAATTACAGTTTTGTAAATTAAATATAATCTCCTATAAGTCCAAACTTCATAAATTCGGAATTATATAGCTATTTTAATTATAATAAGTGTGCGCTAGAGTGTTGAGAAGCTATGACTATAAAAGAAAAATAGAAATATATTAATTTTTCGTAATTTAATTTTATACGATAAAGTTATTCTAGAGAAAAGATTTAAATGTGGTATTTTTTATAACACACTTTATAAAGAATTCTAGAAAAAAAAATATAGACCACAGCATTAAAATAATGTTCCAATAAAAAAATTTGAGAAATTTATTAAAGCTCTTTAAAATTTGTTGAAAAATTCTAAAATTATACAGAACTTTTGAAAAATTATATTGTGTGGAGAGACTCCTAACAAAAGTTTTTATTATTCTGGTGAAAACATTTTCATAATAAGATATCCAAAAATTTTTCAAATTTTAAATTTGTGAAAATGTCTAAAAGAATATCTTAATCTCCCTTTCTTTCTCTCTCTATTCAGATTTGTTTTTTTGGAAGTTATAAAATTCAAGAAATTGAAACAATCTTAGAATACATTTTTCAAAGAGAATTCACATATAAAGAATTATGGAAGAGACGTAGACTTTTCTGAAAAATTTCCCTTTATTTCGTATAAAAAAATATGAAAAGTTTTCTCTATAAAGTTATAAAATTAGTATATAATTAAATTATGCTAATTGTGAAATTTATATATACTGAATTTTTGATATTTGTGATTATAATTGGTAAATGAATTATTGTTAGAAATTCCATTTTTGTATTTGTTACTGCTATAATATTAGTAATAATTATCTTGTGTTTCATAGTTCTACGAAAAAGTTTTACTGTAAATTATCATCATTTTATATATTAATATAGTAAAATATCAAGATAAAAAAATAACCATTTTTATGTAGTAACTGCAATTACAACTGTAATGAATATAAATATTTTTTAAACATTTGCTTACTATTTACATAATAATAACTATAATTTGCATGGATAAACAATTATAAATATATAGTTGGTATCGAAAATGACTATAAATTGTCTAAATAATTATGTGAAAAGTTCTAAGAATCATGTTCGTTAGGGAAAAAAACGCTTGTAAATTGTGTTGCCTGTAAATTTTTCAAACTCGGTGTAATTTCTACGAGTTTATGCTACTAGAGAATGAGCCGCGTGACGATTATAGTCATCGCAAATATAGATATTTTTTTTCCCGTCCACGATGTCGGAACATAATTGGCACCACATCGATTTCCGTCCCGACAGAGACTTGCCGTGCCGGCAATACTTTGCTGGTCGCTTTCCTCCTCGCGAGGAGAGGAAGTGCGAGGAGAGGACGGCTAGGTTCCGTTCGGCTTAACGCCACGAGTCCGTCTAGCGTGGAGTTAGCCGGCACGCGGCATGGAGCGCGCAAATAGCCTCGGCGGTGACTACTCCCAACTACTTCCCAGACTCCCGACACGAAGTGGGCGATCAGATAGAGGCGGCGAGAAAGAGAGAGAAAGAGAGCGAGAAAAAGAGAGAGAAAGTGAGAGAGACAGAGATAGAGAGAGAGAGATACGTGCGAACGAATAGGGGACTCGGAGTATATTCCTGGCACGTAGAGTCGCCCAGGACGCGGTGGAAGTGCGCGTGACGAGGCTCGACCGCGCGGAAGAAAGCCCGTAGCCGCATTTTCGATGTGTGTTAGCGCGGCGTGGCCGCACGTCGCGACGCGGGCGACGGCGACGGTGACGGTGACGGTGACGGTGACGGCGACGAAGGTGGCGACGACGAGGACGAAGAAGGAGCTCGCGCGGGGATGACGAAGTGCGCTCGCGATACAGGCGATGACGTGACGCGATAAACACGGAGCGGACCGTGCGGGGCCCTAGCGAAAGAGAGCGACGCGGCGCGCCGCGATGGAGCTCAACTTTTGCGAGGAGACGATCCAGGACGGTCGCGCGTCATCGTTCTCCGGAGAGGGGCCGTCGTCCGGGCCCGGCGCCGGTCTCGAGTACGACCTGTGGGAAGGCCAATTCCAATTCGTGGGACAACACTTGGCGCCACCGCCGCCGCCGCCGCCGCTGCCGCTTCCGCCGCCGTCGTTGTCGTCGCCACGCAGCGATCGACAGCCACCTCGTCGCCGTGGGCACCGGCTCAGCGAGCAAGTAAGAAGACTGCGAGAGAGAGAGAGAGAGAGAGAGAGAGAGTCCCCTGCGCGACGGGAAGTTTCCGCCCCGTGCGATCGTCCGTGATTTTCGAATTCACCGCGAATCCCAATTCGAATTTATTCACCGAATTCGAATTGGACTGCCGCGCGGATCAGTGTACATACATACCTTATTACGTATCATAGACTATTATTGCGTATCCGTTCTTGCCGACAAACGCAGAAGCTATTCTCGTGCGGCTTCATCATCGGCACGTATATCCAATCGGGCAGATATATCCATCTCATTTCGCGTATTAGCGACGCATCCGAATTCAAGTAGAATTCGGATAAAATATTTGAATATATATTCGAATCTCGGACAGGACAGAATAGCAAAAAAAAAAACAGTAGAAAATATTGCTACAATGTTTGAGCAATATTGCAGCAATGATAAAATGTCCGCTTCAGAAATATTGATATATAATGTTGCAACTACGCTAGTGCAATGTTATATATGTTGCTGTAACATTATGTATCAATAATTCTGGAGCAGGCATTGTACCAATGCTGCAATATTGTTGAAACATTGCAGCAATATTTTGAAATGCCTTTTCTATGCTGTGCTGTATAGAAAAGTTCGAAGTAAGAAAAAAAGCATCTGGTTCGAATATTTCGGACAATTCTGACAGTTCGAACTTAAGGAGTGGTCTGTAATATTAATTGGTTATGCCTGAAATTTGGACAGTAAGAAAGATTGGAAATACAGTATGCATTGAAAATAAAAGAGCAATTTTTCACGAATTTTCTTTGCTATTACACTGCTAATATTAAAAATTGTAGTTCACGTTACATATATTATAGATTTTCAATACTCGCAGTGAATTTCGGAACGCAGCCTTAATAGATATGTCAAAAGAATTTAGATTTTAATTATAATAATTTTGATTTTTCGAAACTGAAATGTGTTTAAACTTTCAATTCGAAAGTTTCGAATTATTTGACGTTCGATTTTCAAATTTGATCTGTCTACATTATTCAATTACCTAACCCTAACCTAACGTTTCGCGCTGCATTCTTGGATACACTAAAAAAAGCTCGGTGATAATAATCAAGCTTACTCTCAGAGAAAAAGACTACTAGTGGTAGTACACTAAAATAATAGTAATAATAATCAAGCTTAAGTGATAGTTATTCTTTAGCTTTAATGAAATAATTTTAATTAAATGTTAGTATAACCAATTATTTAATAATATTTAGTAACCGTTTGATAACCATTTAGTAATCAATTGGTTATTATTATTATGTTTGGTTATTATTAAAGTAATTATAAAATATTACTAAATATTTGGTTATATTAATAAAACATGTAATTAAAATTATTTCACCAAAGTTTTATTATTACGTCTAAACTTGATTATTCATTTAATAATTATTGATTGAATCGAGACCGCGTTTTGTATATAATACAAATAAAGATTGATTATTACTAAACTTTTCTTCAGTGTGGTTATAAACATTATAGTGTAAAAAGAGCTGTACAAATTTTATATATGGAATTAATAAACACAATGAAGAAACTTGTTTTACTAGAGCTTTAGTTGTACTAATTAAAATAATAATATATTTATCTATATATTAATTTTACCGATACTTGTACAGTCGTCACTTGAATAGTTGCCTTCACTATATTTTTTTTTTTTTTAGTACGCTTACGACAAGACAAAATGTCTTGTCGTAACAACAAATAATTTTGTTGAAATGTACCGAAGAAAACTATTTAGTTAGTATAGATAAAACTTATTTATATATTTTACGTAGAAACAACTAAATTTTTTAAAATATAAAACAAAATATTTGTTGTTAAAACATGTCTTTTTTATATCTTTTATTGAAGGCACTAATTTTATTTTCCTGTGACAGTTAATAACGCTTTGGTGAAATAATTTTAATCGTGTGCTCGATTAATGTAACCAAAACCGACTAATGCTGATTTTACTTTTTTAATTATTATCAAACGGTTAGATACTATTATTAATTATGTTTGACAATATTTATTAAACATTATACCAATGTGCTAAGCAAAATACAATATTATTACAGACTTTTTTCTCAGTGTACGTCAAAAAATGTCACATACAGATAATCGAAATTATAGTAACAAACCTATGCGATATTGTATATTTTCTGATTGTAAACGCCTTATAGGCGTATCAGTCTGATTATCGTTATCGCAAGCGATATTTCTTTCTAACGATCCAAGGTAGCAACCAGTATTTCCAATCGTAAACGCACCGCTGTTATGTACGCGCGACATAACTGCAAAATATTAGTATATGTAATCGGGTTACGAGGCGCGAAGGCGAGGCTTTATCACACTTTCTTGGACTTTAGCGACACTCCCGTTAAAAAGAGACAAGAAGACCGTAAGTAGTCCATTTCCATTGATAGTCGCACCATTGATAGTCGCGGCAATGTGGGCGCGCTACCAAAGGGAATACACGTTTTTCTTCAACACTACTTTCTCCGAGCCATTCCGCGCCCACGTATTGCGTTACTTGTGGATTGCTAATGTCGATTCAGCGATCTACTCTCTATCGATGGCTCTACGTCTTTCTATGATTAACGCCATCCATTGGATCGTTGATCTTCAACGTGCCATTCTCTTATATCTGATTAATCAAAATATAATTGATATTTTAATTACTTATTGTCCAGGGTATTCTCTATCTAGAAAAATCTGGAAAATCTGGAATTTTCAGGGAATATTTTAAATTTCTTATTTTATAATACCAAACAAAAAATTATAAAATCTGTTGAGATTTAAGATGATTTTTAGAAATTTTTATAAACTTAACATATGAAAAAGTTTTAAAAATATGAAATATTATGAAAATGTTTTACATCAGTGAAAATTTTCCTTAGAATTCTGCTTATAATTTGTACTCTGGGAAGTTTTTAGAATTTAACTTTTAAATGTAAATTTAGTATCTATTTCTTTTGAAAAAAGTTGTTTTGAATGATTTTTTCTTGACTACGCAAAATGTTGAATTGGTAATAAATGTAGCATACATTAGAGGTGTGTAAAGTATTTGCGATGTCAAATCTTTTTTAATAATATATTCAAAATCAAATCTTCATGTTAAACTGAATTGAATCGAATTTGCATAAAACTTGTACGGATTTATATTACATACAAATTTAAATATAATAAAATATTTTTAATGACGTAGCAAATCTTTTTTTTAAATAAATACTAAAATTAATTATTGCAAGAATTTTAGAAAACAATCACGAAAATATTATGTGTTAAATAAAAGTTAATAATTATAGATACTAGACAATATATGAGCAACTATTATAATATACATATTTACATATGCAAAAACATATTTAAATAAACACTAAGTAAGTATATGTAAAGAATGTCTGAAAAATAATAAAATTATTTGAAAAATAGATTTTTATGTAAACCACCAATGATGTTTAAACTCCATTTTTGCTTATACTATATTATAAATATTGGATATATATATAATGTCTCATACCAATTACAATGTGTTCAAAGTGAAAATATTTTAATGCATTTCATTACAGAAATATAATGAAGAATTTGTTTTAAATTTGATAAAACAGTGATACAAACTTATGAAATATTGTAACATATTTTTGAAGACGATTGTCTATTGAGTATCCAAATTTTTTTATAATTTATAAGATTTAGAAACAATAGAAAAGTTTTGGAAATTGACAAACAATCATACATGAAAATAATAGTATACACTAAAGATAATGAGGTTACGCAAAAGACGAATTAATCAAATTAGACGATTGGTGATTTGAAATCGAATCATCGATGATTCGAACTATTCGAATTCGAACGTGAGAGAACTCAGAACAAATCTATTGTGATTCAAATTCAATTTGATTTGAATTTAAATTATTTGTACCTCTAATATATATTCGCATTATATTCTTTTTCTTTCTTTTCAGATTTACAAGTTTTTATTAAAAGGGAATTAAAACGACAATACATTAAAAGAGAGTACAATATAAAACTGATAGTATATTTAAGAAGTTAGTGCATTTTTCCTGTACTATGTTACAAATTTTACGACTCAAACTGTAGAAAACGTTAGATATTATCTTTTAAAACTTATCTTTCATTAATTTACTTTTGCTATATATAATTTGCTCGCATTGCTTGCACTTTAATTTGTTTTAAAGTTGGAATAAAAAACCCTCTAATTTTATCTAAAATTTTTAATAAAAATACTCAAAAAAATACAGGAATTCTTGAGAACTGCTTTTATACAAGATTTGAAATAAACATCTATTTGTTGTCTATTGCCAAATAAAATAAATGATAAATCTTTATTACCATTTATAAATTCCTATTTAAAATAGATTTATAAATTACAAACGTATCACGTTTATTATAAATTCCTATGTTTTTAAATTCAAACCGATAAAATACATTTCCAGTTTCTTATGAATTGTAAAAATCTCTGGAACTCATCTATATGCATATTTTTGATATTGTCTCCAAGAAAAGACATTTTATTTCTCTCATTCTATAGAAGAATTTATGCATCTTTTGTTAAATCTTCTATAACACACAACTTTTCGTGAAAATTTCCTTTGATTTCTGACTTAATGAGTTCTTTAAACCAGAAATCTACCTAAAATCTGTCTATAAAAAACACTTAAAAATAAAAATATTTGAAATAAATATTTTGTATAGAAAATATAAAAAAACAAGTTGTATTTGTATTTACATTAATTTCAAATAAGATATTTATTTAAAATTTTGATATACTATAGATAAATAGATTTTTATTATTTGTTTAATATTTTCTATTTTTTAAAAGCACAAGAAAATAAAAATAAAAAGAATTTATCTATATTTGTATATATGTAATAACTCATTTTTCTATAAACATAAATATTAACAAATTTAAATGAATATTAAAAATATTATTTGTTTTTTAAATTATTTTTTACACACAATACTTATTTTAAATAGTATTTTTTATAAATACATCCTTTAAATAAATATTTTTATTGAATCTATATTTTAATACAAATTGAACAAGAATGCTTTCTACGGTTGCAGCTAAGTCTTCGTGCTTGTATTATCTGTGTGATTTTATATACTTTCCTTAATTTCAATGAACTGAATGCCGAATTAATTTTCAGTCCTAACACAGTTCTAAATTGAATTATTGAATTGAAGATTAAGTAATATCACGTATTATTGAATATTAACTCTTTTCCCTCCTGAAAAAACTGTAAAGAAATTATTGCGAAAAATATCACCTCAGTCAGGGTTCGAACCTGAGATCTCCCGAATCTCCGGTACGGGTGGTGTCTTAGCCACCTCGACCACTGAGGCTGTGATGATATTTCTCGCAATAATCGACTATGAGTTAGAACGCTTTCCAAGGCAGTGTAACTTTTAAAGTAGTAGAGTGATATTTTGACCGTTGCTGTATCAATACAAATTGAACAAGAATGCCTTCTACGGTCGTAGCTAGGTCTTCGTTCTTGTATTGTTCGTGTGATTTTATATTTTTCCTCAATTTCAATGAACTGTATACCGAATTAACTTTCAGTCATAACACAGTTCTAAATTGAATAAGATTAAGTAATATCACGTATTATTAAATATTAATCCTTTTCCCCTCTTAATTTTTTCTCAGCATTTTCTCTGCCTTATAAAATACACTTGTATTATTCCCATAAAATCTTCCGCGTGACGAAAAGTTTATCGTTGGGCAACGTTAAAATGCGAACATGCTTCACATTGTTCAGATTAATTTATTGCAACGGATTAGGAATTCGTTCTAGAGAGTCTCTGGGATGAAATGTGAATGCGATTATCTTGGCTTGATTTCGTAAAACATCAAACTCCTTTTAAATGCCACAGGTTCAAATGATCCAAGAGCAAATGGATGCCTTAGCGGATACTAAGTCGGTCGGCGAGGAGAGGTACGCTCGGGCGAAGCAAGAAAATGCAACGTTACAGGCGCGCATATTGATGCTTGAGGAAGCAGCCAAAGATGCGGAAACAAGGGCCGAAGAGAGGCTTCAAGTAAGTAGCTTGATATAAATCGACTAAAATTATTCCTAATTGAACAATTTAGGACGACAAATGGAAAGTTTACAATTTGTTCATTATAAATACGAATTATTTTTTCAATAATTGTTTTTTTAGTATTTAACTAATTTGAATGTTATTTTCGATCATTATATACTATAATTGTATATTTAATATTATACACTTGCGTAACGCATATAACTTTACATAATGAAATAATGCTTTCTTTTTATTTTTATAAGATATGAAATAATTTTAATAATTTGTTTTTTTTAAAACATTTTTAAACTCAACTCAAAACTATTGAAAAGTATGATTTTTATTTTCTTTTTTAAAGGTTTTCTTTGATAAGATAAAAATGTTTCCAAAGATAGAATTTCTGTTTACGTTACATTTTTTTCTTCTTATCGCTATAAACTTATTATATTTTATTAAAAAAAATTTTTTTTCTGCGTCACAGACAGAGCAACGGAGACATCGGGAATGGGCGGGCCGTTTGGAGCGCGAACGTCAACTGCAGCTGGAGAATTATGCTATCAAACTACAAGCGGCGGAAGTAGACAGCTCCAGTTTGCGAGAAGAGATCGCGCGAGTTCGTGAACAGCTTGAGAGAGCGAGGGCGGATAAGACGCGGCTGGAGAATGATCTTCGGGAGGTTAGGAGGGAAGCGGACGCCGCGCGCGAAAGTGAACGTCATGCGATGAGCCGAGCTAACGAGGCTCATCACATGCTCGACGCCATGAGAGAGGAACTTTCATTACGAAGCGAGGATCAGCAGAGGATTGAAGAACTGGTGCAGCAGGTGGCTCAACTTCAAGCTCGCAATAAAAGTATGTTAATACAGATCCCAGCGAGAAATGATAAGGGAATCGATATCGAATCGACATCAAAATGATGATTTCGACATCAATTTGACGTCGAATCATCATTTTGATGTCGAATCATCATTTTGATGTCGCTTCGATGTTGATTCGATATCGATTCCATTATCATTTCTCACTGGGATATTAGTGTTGATACCCTCTAATAAGAATAAAATGATAAAATATTCTCTTGCAGTATATGTAAAATTGTTTCCTAAAATGAACTTGTTATCCAGACTGTAATGACATTCGACGATTTGTAGACTTGGAAGAATCTCGGGACGAATTACAAGCGGCTGCGGCGTTGCAGGCAGGCCGTGAACTTTTAATGCTGAATCCTTGTAACAATAACGCTGAGAAAGGCCCCAGTCTCGCTGCGGAATTGTTAGCCGGCATGAATCCAGATCAGGTATATTTTCTTAAGATATACAGACTGATGAATTAAAGGAATTTTCATATAAGAGAGATGATAACATTTTGAAAATAAATGATTAACACATAGGCGTTTCTAAATTTTTTCAATTTTTTTAACCTTCTTAGATGGCACACGATATTTATAATAAATATTCATAAGTATTTATTGTTATTTATTTGTGAAAAATATATAATTATTTTATACATATTTTATAAATATTTGTATATGTTATGTATATGTTATGTGTGTGATATTTATAATAAATCTTTATGATTTGTTCAATTTAAGATCACAAAAATATTTATGAAATATATTTTGGTAAATATTTATAAAATAGATTCAAATAATTATTATAAATATTTTGTAAATTTGTTACAAATATTGCGTGTTAATTGCTGTCTGGGGTGTAATTTTCTGGAAACAACTTTCTAAAATATTGAGTTTTTAAGTAATATAATTTGCAAACAAAATATAAGAATTTGAGAGAATTATAATCATAAGATTAAAGTTTAAAGAATATTCTAAAATTAAAAAAGTAAATTTTACCGTATTTTTATATAAAAATACGAAACATTTATAAATTATACAATTCTCTATAAATATGATGATATACCTACTAGCAAAATGTTGCTGATTAAATCATTATTATAAACAATTCTTTTTCTTCCACATCAATATTAATTAATTTTATAAAGAAAATATTTTTAAATAACAAATTATTTTGATTACTTAAATATTTTTTATTATTTATTATTTTAAGATAACAATGTGAATGTGAGCGAATAACTTATATTAACATGGATTTATTTTTGTTATTGCCTTACAGATAGACGGTCAAGGGGAGCTTAATGAACTGTGCACGATGGCTGAAGTACGTATTAAAGTTAATTCGAAATTTTATGAATAGAACACATCCGACATTTTGAGAATGATTCGATTAATTTTTACATTATATATATTACAGTTAAAACAAGCTTTGAAGGAGCAGCAAGAAGTAAACACGCAATTGAGAACGTACATTGATGGGATATTATTAAACATCGTGGAAAATTATCCGCAATTGTTAGAAGTGAAGCAAACGCACTGAAATATAGCGTATAATCCTGTCCTGATATTGTCGAGGCAGTTGTATGTTAACTTTCTTCTTTTGAATCGAAGAAGACTTGGGGGCTGCCTAGAACTTGGCCGATGTATATTTTACATATATTTTACAATATTTTAGAAGACATGAATTTTTTGCGCAAGAAGCGCGCTTGAATGTCAATTTTAATGAAGCCTGAGTTTGTTCTAGGCAATAGTTCTCGAACAATGCGAAACTTTAAGGCCCATTTGCTCCCGTGTAGATTAACTTTAAACTTAAATTTAACTTTTTATCTCTTTTTAGCTTTAAAAATTAAAAAAGATTGAAAATAAGTTAAACCGAGAAATATTAAAGTTAAACTAAGTTAATACACAGTAAAAAATAAAATGTCCCAGAAAGTCCACTCTAAATTTTAAGTTAAAATAACTCAAAAGTTAAGTTAAAATAACTCTTATTTTAAGTTATTTTAACTTAACTTTTGAGTTATTTTAACTTAAAATTTAGAGTGGACTTTTTGGGACATGCAAAAATGTTAAAATTACATTTTATTTTTTACTGTGTACAAATGAGCCTAAAAATGTTCAAGAGAACTTTATAGAAGGAGCTTTAACTTAAGTAGTGTATAAGTTCTAAAAATTTTTTCAAATTTTATCCAGAGTTAAAATTTGTACTCTCGACCGTTTGAGCTCTGGGCAGCAGCCGTTTCCGTACACCTAAGAGAAAAGTTACAAAGTAACGTGCTACCGTAGTCGCAACATGTGTAACAATACGAAAGGAAGAATACTCGGCTGGTGTTTCGTTCGAGACGTCGCACCGCGGATTTTCAAGCCGTTTTTTCCACTGCCATCTAATTTCGTCGCGTCAACAGTGTCATCATTGCCAGGATGGCAAGCGAATCTTGATTGCACTTCTTGGACCTTTTGCACATCGTTGGCTGGCATATGCACTTTGGTAGATGCGAGATCGTTAAAGTACTCGTACTATGTTATTAAATGTTCGTCGTACGATTAACATACGATCCGAATGAATATATACATATATGTTACGCGCACGTGTACGTGCACGCGTGTGTTTATGCGACAATGGAGATGACGTGACTGCACAATGTGTCGCGAAAAACTGTGATGCGTACCTTTAGAGGTTAGAGTACCTTTTAATTGTGAAAATTTCGTGTCTTGGTGACACGCTGCTTGAGTAGAACAAAAAATTATGATATCAAAATGATGTGAAAATGATTCCGAATCACCCCGTATGATCATTAAAAATCACTCTTTGATCAATCACAATTTATTTTAATGTCACTTTGACACATCATGAATTGTTGTTCTGCTTGAGCGTCCATGATCCTACGGGCGACAACCTTGTACTCTAGATCTTTATACTGAAAGTTAGTAAAATTGCAATTAAACGATTATATTTTGATACTCGTCGTTTTGTCTCCTTTCCCGCTCACCAAAGGTTCCAATTTGAAAAAGGCGCTATGTGATTTAACTGGAACTCAAGCGGCGCTTTTGCCATCTTTGTTTGAAACTAATAAAATTTTTTTGAGGAGTATCCTTATAACTAATAACTTTGACGATTTTGAATCGACCTCAAAAAACACGCGTTTCAATTAACTCAATTTCTTCTCTCGCTGTAAAGGTGAGAAGAAATGTTTCTATATGTGAGGAATAATTTAATAAATTACTTCCCAGATAGCACACAATATTTACGATAAATATTAATAAATATATAAATATTTTTTATAAATATTATAGAAATATTTTATACATATTTTATATATATGACGGAAAAAGATTATAAAAAACTTTAAATATTGTTAAAATATTTTTTAAAATATTGATTGCGACTTGGATGAGTGACCGCTTCGGAATTTCCGACAAAAAATTCTTAAGAATGGAATTTTTTTTTGCAAAAATTGTTTTTTAAAATATAGAAATATTGTTTTACTCATTGGGATTATGTGGTGTAATATAATATTTATGCGGATATTTTGAACATTTTCATATAATTATCATAAATCATAAATATTTTTAAAACATTTATGATAAATATTTATGATCAGTCCAATCTACGGCCATAAAAACATTTATTAAATGTTTTGATAAATGTTTATAAAATATTAAAATAAATATTATAAATATTTAGTAAATATTTTATAAATATTTTGTGCTATCTGGGTTTATAGATTTGTAATAGAAAATTGTATTGTTTTTGCTGAGCAGAGATTTTACTGGAAAACTGTCAGTACATTTTCAGCAAAAAAACAAGGCACCACTTTTATTCACATGCGTCGGTTGAATCAGCAATCTCGATTTCTAAATTGGCTTCCGGAGTCCCAAACATCAGTTCTTTTGATTTTGATCTGGCCGTTTGAAGACTATGATGTACCAGGATAAGATACAAAATCATAAAAAAGAAGCATTTAAACTACAATTTTGTATGAATCATGAAAAGATGCTTTCAAAGTATACAGGGTGTCCCATTTTAATGAAGCACCCCAAATAATTTCAAAGGAAGTGATTTTCAAAGAAAATAACTTAGACAAAAGTTGTAAGGTTCAAAGGGGGAGATAAAAAGGTACTATTGGTTTGACTTTGGATGGCGTCGTTAAGCCTAGGTCAAGGTCACATCGATTTTCTTAAATGTGTAATGTACCGCGTGCGTGCAGGGAGCGATGACAGTCTGTAGGCCGCGTCGAGTATCTCGACCAAAACCTCGAGACGGCGATTCCGATGTCTTGCGTACTGCGGAGGAGCGGAGATGCCCGCCGCTCGGGAGCTGGTCGCGAGCCTTCCTCTCGCCAAGAACCTTGACGAGAGTCTGGTGCTCGCGCTCGCGAGGATGCGTGGGAGGAAGGAGCGGGACGGAAAAGGCAAAGTACCTTCGCCGTGACCAAGAACCTTCGACAACTTTGTTTTCCGAGATGTCAGGCGCAGCGGATCAGGCGGTGATGCTGGCTGATGGGAAAAAGGCATCTTTATCATGGCACGCGGTCCTATTTAAACCCGGCGACTCCGTTTGCCTCCGTCATTTTCGGCGCTTGACGGCGAAGTCGCCGGAGTGGGACAAACGTGCGCTCTCTCATGTGCACGTGCGCGCCGACTTGCGCGTGCGACGGCTCGGCACGGTTTCGTTATGCGTGGTCTAGAGAACCCCTAGCTGTGTTCAGATTCCCCACCCGAGTGCACCCAGGCACCTAAAGAGCGTTCAGATTCCTTTAGAGTGCCCCTACCGGACATTAGGTGGGTCGTTCACTTTATCACTCTGTCTATCCCGAGAGAGTGGAAAAACCACATGGGTCCTTGAGCCGGGTGAAACGGGTGGGTGACGTAAAGGTGCGTTCCAAAATGTATCGCTATAAAAATTTCTATATATTTGTGATAAAGCTCGTATATTTAAAACAAATTTAAAATAAAAAAATAAATTTAATTTAAAATATTATAGTAAATAAAAATTAAAATATATAAATATAATAAAGAAAAACGTTAATAACCAAGTAAAGTTTTGTTTATTATTCTGTTTATGTAATTACAGATTAATAAATATTAATCTTTTATTCTATTAACGTAAGGTTTCTTGGTCTACAGTCTCACAAAACTGTTATATAAATATTTATATTTGAGATTAGTATGTTAAAGATTTTTAGTATTATTAAATATTTTCTGATACTAATAAAATATACTGTTTGTTTTCTGTTCCTGAACTCCCTGAATTAGTGTGCACTTAAAGTGAAATAGATATATATTTGAAAGTTAGTGAAAACAAGAAGGAACGTTCCAGTGCAGTCTAGTGCAGGAATAGAAAACAAGCCTATACATATAATAGATGATATGCGCAATATATATCTTCATCTAATTTGTTAAAATAAAAATTTATTTTCATTGTTTAAATTGATTCGTCCTATTCTACTAACATTTAATTTTCATCTACTTTAGTTATATTGATAAAAATATTCATAGTAAAATATTTATGTATTATCTTTATCGTTTATCTTAATTTATTATGTAATTTATTCTGAATCTGAGATATTTATGTTATTATTTCTCAGCGTTATTTGCTAAACACACCCAATGTTTGAGAGTGCGTTCAGATTCCATAAACCACTAGGGAGCTTTTCATTAGCTCCGCCCATTTACCCAGTCACCCAGAGATCACTCACCGGGTGGAGAATCTGAACGCAGTCTAGGAGAGAGAATCGCCAACTGGGGTCATGTGACCGACTCTGTGATTGGTTGGCGGAAATGTGCAAATTTTGCATTGCGACGTCAATGCATTGGCCGGCACACATCACGCGGAACCACCGATGGTTCCTCGCGACGAAGTCTGTCAACGCATTGACGTCGCAATGCAAAATTTGCACATTTCCGCCAGCCAATCACAGAGTCGGTCACATGACCTCCCTTAGCGATTCTTCTCTAGCGTGGTTTTAAAATTGGACGCCCAAGGCGCCCCCGATTATGTAGCCCGGCGGCTCTTTCCTAGTTGTTGGTGACCGGGGACGACGCAAATTTTGGGGGTGCATCGTTACAAATGGAACATATTATTTTTGATTCCAAAATCTAATAACTGGTGTCAAGGGCTTTCCAAAACCGTATAAATAATTTAAGTTTCTTTTTGTTGAATACTTTCCAAATTATAAAGCTTGAATGTTACAGTATAATGAAATGTATACTGTAATGACGTTCCAATCAGTGAAGGTAAGATCAGAACAAGATCCAGCCAGTGAAAATAAGATCAGAAGACGATCCAGCTAGTAAAGGCAAGATTTTGTAATTAGCGAAGGCAAGACAGGACTATGTTCCAATCAGTAAAATCAAGACATACCCCATACAGCACAGAGAGATTCCAGGAACATTGCAGAATGATTTCATTGAAACATTGTAATATTGCATTTTGATTGCGAAACATTGCTGCAACATTGTTGGAAGATTGCAGCAACATTAAGATGTCCGTTTTTTGAAATATTGCATTGAAACATCCCATTTTTCCAAAATATTCACATAAATATCATTACACCACATAATTCCAATGAACAAAACAATATTTGTGTAACATTTAAAAAAAACATTTTTTGCAAAAAAAATCTTGCGAATCTTTTTCGGAAATTTCCGCGGTCACCTATCCAAGTCGCGACTCTGGTGAACGTTGCTTGACTTCCGTGATCGCTGCGAATTGATCCCTCATGATGACCTGTAAACACTTTATGCTGATATGTATATATAACTGGTAGATCAGGTCAATATACGTTATCGAAAAAATAAAATATGTATAATTAAAGCTCAGTATTTATATAAACAAATATAAAATTATAGTTTTTTTAACTAATTTCGCAAATATAGAATAGCATTTGGAATAACTTTTCTGTTATTTGTTTAAATAAGAATGTAATTAGAAAATATACATCATTATAATACAATAATTAAATATGAAAAAATTTTTATTAAAAATACAATTAAAAAATATTGCTTGTTCATTGGGCTGTAGATCGAGATTTCTTTATATATGGACCTATTTCATCTATTGACATAAATATTAAAAAATTATGATGTTGCAATGTTTCCGGAATATTACTGGCATATGCCATGAGACGTTGCAGGCATATTGTTAATTTATGTTTCTGCAATATCTCCGTAATATTACATTCCAATCTGCAACATTGCAACATTACTGCAATGTTGCTGCAATTTTTTGTGCTGTATGGGACACCTTATGGTATTAAATGTACGAAGGTACATCCGTTTTGTTGGATGCAACGCTCGAAACGACGGCGGAATGCTCGTCTGACATTTTGGAGTACAGCTGATGGAGTAATACTCCTGCACACTTCTCGAATGAGGATTTTCATCCTGGTCGTTGGTTCTTCTGGATAAATATTTTTGACATAACCCAACAAGAAGAAATCTAAGGGAATTAAATCAGGCGATCTAGGAGGAAATTCATGGATTTTACTGCCTATACCAATCGATTTGGGAATCTTCTGTTTAAATAATTTTTGACAATTCAAATTTTATGTGTAGGTGCTCCATCCTGTTGAAATCACATTATACGGAATACTTGATTGTCAACCGGTCTCAATAAATCGGGTAAGTCATTTAAAAAAAAGTGTAAATAGATTGCTGCGTTGAGATTCTCCTCAAAGAAATACGGACCAATAATATGATTTCTCACAATTTCAACTTACACGTTTATTGACCACTGTCTTTGGAATTCTTGGTTTCTTTGCCAGTAAGGATTTACATCTGAATAGTAATGACAGTTATGTTGATTAACCTGCCTGTTATTAAATGTAGCCTCATCCAAAAAAGCAAGTTTTTCACAAAGGCAGGGTTTCTTTGGATTTGACCTTGAGCCCAATTACAAAATCACTTTCGGCGTTGAAAGTTTTCCCCTCCTAGTTGCTGAGTTAAGTTAATGTGATAGGGATGAAACTTAAAAGTCTTTGTAATTCTATTGGCTGTCGATTTTTTGGTATACTATGTTGTCTTTCCCCATACAGCACAGAGAGATTGCAGGAACATTGCAGAATGATTTCATTGAAACATTGTAATATTGCATTTTGATTGCGAAACATTGTTGCAACATTGCTGGAAGATTGCAGCAACATTAAGATGTCCGCTTTTTGAAATATTGCATTAAAACATCCCATTTTTCCAAAATATTCACGTAAATATTATTACATCACATAAATCCAATAAACAAAACAATATTTGTGTAACATTTTAAAAAACATTTTTTGCAAAAAAAAAATCCCGAAAATATTTTTTCGGAAATTTTGAAACCGTCATTCATCCAAGTCGCGACTCCGGTCAATGTTGCTTGACGGCGGGTCTCGATAGCGCACATCCCGATAGCACACAAACCACTCACAATGGCAGATGCCTAGAGATTTTCCGTAGGTTGGGTTAGATAAGTCAAGATGATTGGTTGGTGGGCTATCGGGATGTGTGCTATCGGAACCCTCCCGTTGCTTGACTTCCGTGATCGCTGCGAAATGATTTCTCATGATGACCTGTGAACACTTTATACTGATATGTGTATATAACTGATAGATCAGATCAATATACGTTATCGAAAAAATGAAATATGTATAATTAAAGCACAATATTTATATAAACAAATATAAAATTATAGTTTTTTTTACTAATTTTGCAAATGCAGAATAGCATCTGAAATAACTTTTCTGTTATTTGTTTAAATAAGATGCAATTAGAAAATATATATTATATCAATATAATACAATAATTAAATTAAATATAAAAAAATTTTTTATTAAAAAAACAATTAAAAAATATTGTTTGTTCATTGGGTTGTAGATCGAGGTTTCTTCATATATGGACTTATTTCATCTATTGATATAAATATTTATGTTTTTTAACGATACTATGATGCAAACAGCATTACGGGACCGCATGCCTTTTTCTAGACGTCTTAAGCCTGCCGCAGACGATACGTTTTTTTTTACTCGATTTCTAACTGGATTTTCTTAATTGCTACCGTACGGGCAATGGTACTGGCAGTGCTACTGGCCGTGCCTTCACACGATGCGAGTTTTCGTACGGGCTGAGCAACTGAAATTTGTTTCATAGAAGCGGCACGCTTAAATATGGATGAAATAGATGAGATGGATGAAATTATTGCAACAGTTGTACATTGTCGTAAAATTGCTATTGCATTATTTTTAATTATTGAAAAGTTGCGATAACGAAATAAATATCGCCGACGTTTATGGAGTCGACAGTCAATACATTCTTTAATGCCTCACTTTTACTGTGTTTATTATGGTAATTTGGTGTGTTTATCGCATATAAACATGGTTCCTATTAGTAGGCCTCTATTAAACACATAAAATATTTTCTTTGAACTATTTTGAAGTCTTTTCATTTTTGTACGACGTCATGTTTGCGAAGTGAATTCACGTTTGAACTTTGACAACACTTCGACAGTATAACCTGGTATAATCCAGTATAACCTATACAGACTGCGTCTTGATTGGCTTTTACAATAAACCAGTACAGAATCACGTAAGAAAAATAGGACATGATCTATTACGAAAATCCAGTACGCGAGCCAGTAGCGTAGCCCGTAAGCTACTTATTTCCAGTACGGGAGCACGTAAGACTGCCAGTATAGGAGCACGTAAGCAATCCCGCAAGAAAAAACGTATCGTCTGCAGCAAGCTTTAGAGTCAACATTTGAAGGATGTCTGCAGACGTCTCTGCAAAGTTGATTTGCAGTTAACTTTGAAAGCCTGACTTGGATGAATCGATTTACAGTCGATATATAGATACAATTGTACTCTTAGGGAATGTAGACATTCAGCGAAAAATTTAGTAACGTCGCCCGACCTTAGTTACTTTTCATTAAATATTTTCCGAGTTATAAGGCTTGAAAGTTACAGTATAGTGAAATTTTCAAGCCTTATAACTCGGAAAGTATTCAACAAAAAGTAAACTTATTTATATGGTTTTAGAAAGCCCTTGACACCAGTTATTACATTCCGGAATTAAAAATAGTATGTTCCATTTAAGAAAATCGATGTGACCTTGACTTAAGCTTAACGACGCCATCCAAGGTCAAACCAATAGTACCTTCTTATGTCCCCGTTTGAACCCGGAAAGCATCTATTTGGACACAGTACAATTGAACACAATCAATCACAGCGGTTGATGCCTAGTAATTTTCTTCTGTTCAAGCGCTGTGAGTGGTTTGTGTCCAATTGTACTGTGTGCAAATGAATGCTTTTCTTTAAACCCTACAACTTTTGTCTGAGTCATTCTTTTTTAAATTGCTTTCTTTGAAGTTATTCGGGGTGCCTCATTAAAATGAGACACTCTGTATAATATTTACGCGAGTAACATCGGATGTTAACGTGTTCATCGTGAATGGGAAAGGCGCGTTTGCGTTTTTAAAGAAATCGTAGTTACGTAGAGTATAGAATAACATGTAAATAAATTGACAGTTTGTTAAAAAGATAAATAAAGACAATTTATTAAAAAGGTGATTATGTTTTGTATGAAAAATTTGGAATTACCCACTACATTATAGCAATTCCTGGTAAAAAATATACAGAGTGTTTTTTAAAAAGCGCCCACTAGTTATTTAGTGTTATTCCTTGCTAAAAACTAAGTCAACAAGCTCTGAACCATTTTTTTCTATAATGCGTAATAAAGCAGTAATTATTGAGTAAAGCTAATTCAATTAGCCCCGTCCTTTAAACAGACATACAGCGAAGTTGCGGAGGCAACTAGAAACATAGCAGTGAGCGCTCACGTACACCCAAGGACTTTGATTCTGTCCATGGACAAGGAAATTTTCCAAACTGAGAAGTCACCACTTTCTACATACTCGCAGTTCATGATTAGTGAAACGACTAGAGCTTATTGGTCGTTACGTTAATTATGAACTGTAAGTATGTAGAAAGATAGCGATTTCTCAGTTTGGAAAATTTAGCCATGGACAGAATCAAAGTCCTTAAGTGTACACCTAAGGACTTTGATTTTGTCCATGGGGAAATTTTCCAAACTGAGAAGTCACCATTTTCTACATACTCGCAGTTCATGATTAATGAAACAACTAGAGCTTATTGGCTGTTACGGTAATTATAAACTATAAGTATGTAAAAAGATAGCGACTTTTCAGTTTGAAAAATTTCCCCATGGACAGAATCAAAATCCTTGGGTGTACACAAGCGGTCATTAATACCTTTCCCAAGGAGGTTAGGTATACATTTTTATTAATAATTCCTTTAGTAAGATAATTTTTTTTAAATTTATCTTACTGAACTAAAAGGAATTATTAATGAAAATGTTTAGATTATTTATTTAGTTTATTTATTTCTGGCGTAATTGTCTTTTCTGATTGAGATTTTAAGTATTTGTTTTTTATGTGCTTTTAACGTTCAATAAATTATTGAAAATTAATTTAACCTGTCATACATATCTGTCATCATTTGAATTTAACGCGTTACGATACTTAGAAGCAACAACTTTGTCAGATTTGACAATCATGCGTGATAAAAACCTAGATGCAACGCGTATGTCTGGAACGCGCTTAATGCGCGCCTAACCTCCTTGGGGAAGGCATTAATGACCGCTTGTGTACAATACATACAGTGCGCGCACTAAATGCCTTCCAATGGCCTAGTTTACACCGAGTACTTGATACACAAACTAACTAGTAATTTTTTATTAAATTATCGTAATTTTGGCAATAAATTTAAAGAATACTACATTAAGCTGGTACAATATGAATCGAGATAATTAAATATATGTATCATGTATACACGCATTGTCGAAAGTAAGATAATTTAATAAAAAGTTACGAGTTAGTACGCGTAACAAGTGCTCGGTAAATTAGGCCAATATGAGATTTGTTCGTTTTGTCTGTCTTGGGTCTATTTCAGAGCAGACCTAAGCAGACCTGGGTATCTTTGGATTAAGATAGAGAAATTCCGGAAGTGGATTGTAGAACAGGAAGTGAACTACTGATATTATTCTGAAGTGAACTCGGGTCAACTCTGACGGCTGTAAAAAAAATACGATAATATAACCTAATCTAAAAGAATATAATCTCTACGGTGAAAATTTTTCTCAGATTTTTTCATATAATTTTTTCAGATTACTTTTATAATTTTATAATATACTCAAATTTTTTATACAATTTAGAAAACTTTTTAGAAATATTAGAAAGTTTATATTTTTTCTCAGAATTTTTCATATATACTCATACAGCACAGAGAGATTACAGGAATATTGCAGAATGATTTCATTGAAACATTGTAATATTGCATTTTGATTGCAAAACATTGCTGCAACATTGCTGGAAGATTGCAACATTAAGATGTTCGCTTTTTGAAATATTGCATTGAAATATTCCATTTTTCCAAAATATTTACATAAATATTATTACATTACATAATTCCAATAAACAAAATAATATTTGTGTAACATTTTAAAAAACATTTTTTGCAAAAAAAAATCTCGGGAATATTTTTTCGGAAATTTCCAAGCGATCATCCATCTAAGTCGCGATTCCGGTGAACGTTGCTTGACCTCCGTGATCGCTGCCGAACTGATCCCTCATGATGACCTGTGAACACTATGCTGATATGTGTATATAACTGGTAGATCAGGTCAATATACGTTATCGAAAAAATGAAATATGTATAATTAAAGCACAATATTTATATAAACAAATATAAAATTATAATTTTTTTTTACTAATTTTGCAAATGCAGAATAGCATCTGGAATAACTTTTCTGTTATTTGTTATTATCAAATAAGATACATTAGAAAATGTATATTAATATAATACCCCAGCAAATACGGTTACATAACGGCAATGTTAATAAAATAAAATCGAAAGTAACACGAAATATAACATGCGCGTTACATGTAATGTCCATGTTAGTTGTAATTTCCCACTCATAAGAAAAATAACAGTTACATAACAGTTGTATTATATTTGTTATACGGCCCTGCCAAAAATGTACGATTAAAACCGATAAAAAAAAAAGTTATCCGAATCGATCAGAATTTCTGCATCGAAAATATGGTATTAAAACCGATTAAAAATAAGAACCCAATCGGAACCCAGATAGATTTATTAAAACAGAATACATTAATGTAAATGTAATAAATGTTTAATTTACAAAAAATATTTCTTGTATCCTTTTCGTTGAAAAAGATTAAAAAAAGATTAAATTTGAATTAAACATTTTATTTATGTACAAAATTAAATAACAATACCAATTGTTATTTAGACAAAAAAATTTTATGGGAAACAGCGTTCCACACACACACGCACGCGCACGCGCACGCGCGCGCGCGCACGCACGCACGCACGCACGCACGCACGCACGCACGCACGCACGCACACACACACACACACACATCATGTTTGAAAAAAGTGAGAGCGAGTATTCATCTCGTGGTTACAATAAGCAGCTCCTAAAAGTCTCATTGAAGTATGAGCTGGGGAGTCGGCCGCCGTAGCGCCTAGATATAACGCATGTGGTTGCACTCGACTCATGAGAAAATCTCTTACGGCGTGGCCATCTAGTGGTGGCGCCAGAACTCACTTGTTAAATCTATTTCAATTCGAAATTACAGAATTTCATAAATTATAATTAAATCAAATTTTAATGCGATGTGACGTTGAGACACTAACAATTTTTATGTATCATTTTTAAATAGATATTTTGATGACAACACTATAAATCACGTTAACAAATTTGTAAAATTGTCCGAAAGCTATGTTTTTTTTGGCAATTAATAATTCTTGACAACCGTCACGAAAAAAATAGTTTCCGAACAATTTTACAAATTAGTTAAAATGATGTACAATGTTATTTTATCAAAATAGCTTTTTATTTAAAAAATAGCACGCAAGAATTTTCAGCGTTTCAGCATATCATTTCTCGCTACTAATATCAGGATTTTGAAACGTGGTCGCTGAGAGTATTTAGGAGTCTTAATGCAAATAAATTAAAATTTAAAAAAATTTTTATATTTGCATTACACTTAAATAATTCACGAAAGCGATATGAAAATCAATTATGATTCATATATAATTAAAACCGATTACTTTTTAATCCGCTCGTGGATTGAATCGATTAAAACAGATTAATATCAATTAAAAAGGATTCGGTTTTAATCGGTTTTAATCGCACATTTTTGGCAGGAAGAAGTCGTATTAATAATTCAGTTTTATAACAGTTATATTATTAAAATAAAATGTTTGTTATATAAATCTGATAAATGGCAGTTATATGACTGTTATAAGTTATTGTGTTGTAATATCAACAATTCAATTTTACATAACTACAATATTGCTAGAATGTAAAAATTCGTTATATAACGTGACACACACAAGTTATATAACTATTATTTTCTATGTTTGCTGGGACAATAATTAAGGGGGCGAAGGGCGGTTACAAAATAATTGGTAACCAATTATTGTACAACTTGAAATGAAAATGTTACAGCTTTACTTTGACATTAATAAGGAACAAAATTTATTAATAACTTTCGCTAAATCTAATCGGCTTTAGCAGTAGGTCTATGTCAGTTCGAATCCAGGAGCAACAAGGGTTGGTGATGGTGAAGTGTGCGGGGGAACTGTGAGGAAACTCAAAACAGGAGTGCTTTGTCGGCGGCGGCATACCTATACACGTGATCAGGTAACCGCCGTTGGGGGGGGGGGGAGGAACCCTCGGTGTCTGAATTTGAACCGGCCTATTATTCGCGATGAATTTCGCGGACGCGGGCGGGTCTAACGTTTTTTTTATAAAAGCAGTAGTTTTAAATGTTTCTTTTATAAAAACAGTAGTTAAAGAAAAATTTAAGATTGTTAACTTTTGCAAGTTGCAAATAAAGAATATTATTCTGTATGTTATTTTAGACTTGGTTTGTAATGATTCACAAACCTAGGTTTTGAATTTCAGCGTGACACAGTCGTGTTTTACGTTGTAGTATCTTTGAATAAGATATAAATGTTATTGTGGAAAGTATTTCTTATCGAGGTTTGTCAAACCGTAGCGTTAAAGAAAAACGGCTGTTCGCGCAAACGTTTCGAACGATTCAACATGAGCTACAGGACACGTCTAGAGTAGGGCAGAGCAAAAGATGGTGAAAAAGGAGAGGTTGGCAATGGCAATACAACGATATGATTATACGGCGTACTGCACCGGTTTTCTGCAGCAGCTGCCATCGTTTGGGGAAACGATCTGGCTTGGGAACAGACGCTTCTTCGATCCTCTCGACCCATTAAATTTTTTTCGGGGTTTTCAAGAGTGGCAGCTGCTGCAGAAAATCGATGCAGCACGCCGTATAATCATATTGTTGTATTGCCATCGCCGACCTCTCCTCTTTCACTATCTTTCGTTCTGCCCTACACGTCCTGTTCCATACAACACAGAGAGATTGTAGGAACATTGCAGAATGATTTCATTGAAATATTGTAATATTGCATTTTTATTGCAAAACATTGCTGCAACATTGCTGGAAGACTGCAGCAACATTAAGATGTCCGCTTTTTGAAATATTGCGTTGAAACATCCCATTTTTCCAAAATATTCACATAAATATTATTACACCACATAATTCCAATGAACAAAACAATATTTGTGTAACATTTTAAAAAACATTTTTCGCAAAAAAAAAATCTTGGGAATATTTTTCGGAAATTTCCAAGCGGTCACCCATCCAAGTTGCGACTCTGGTGAACGTTGCTTGACTTCCGTGATTGCTGCAAATTGATACCTCATGATGACCTGTAAACACTTTATGCTGATATGTGTATGTAACTGGTAGATCAGGTCAATACACAATCGAAAAAATAAAATATGTATAATTAAAGCACAGTATTTATATAAACAAATATAAAATTATAATTTTTTTTACTAATTTCGCAAATGCAGAATAGCATTTGGAATAACTTTTCTGTTATTTGTTTAAATAAGAATGTAATTAGAAAATATATATCAATATAATACAATAATTAAATTAAATATGAAAAAATTTGTATTAAAAAAACAAATAAAAATTATTGTTTGTTCATTGGGCTGTAGATCGAGGTTTCTTCATATATGAAGCTATTTCGTCTATTGATATAAATATTTATGTTCCTTAACAATATTGTTATGCACACAGCACCACAGGACCGCATGCTTTTTTCTAGATTTCTTAGAGTCAACATTTGTAGGATGTCTGCAGACGTCGATTTGCAGTCAACTTTGAAAGCCTGACTTGGATGAGTCGACATACAGTTGATATATGGACGGTTGCACTGTTAGAGAATGTAGAGATTCAGCGGAAAATTTAGTAATAATTATGGATGAGTTAATTTAATATATTATTATACACGAATATTCTGCTTTGGCTCTTTATTGCCACTACTTTAAAAATTATGATATTGCAATGTTTCCGGAATATTATCGCATATGTCCTGCGATGTTGCAAGCATATTGTTAATTTATGTTTCTGCAATGTCTCCGTAATATCGCATTGCAATCTGCAACATTGCAACATTGCTGCAATGTTGCTGCAATTTTCTGTGCTGTATGAGTAAATACGCATTCATACACATATGCACGTTTTAAACGTGCCGCATGTTGGAGCCAAAATGGCGGAATGATTGCGGTACTTTATAAATCTAGTGACTTTACAAAAAACAAACCAGTTGCCATGCCGGCATTAGTCGCCAAATTCTTGCATCATTAGCCGGCCTGCTGGCAGCACTAGTGCTTCGTTATAAATTACGTATCTTTAATTTACACAAATGAATAATAGTCAACATTTGTGCTAAATAATACGTACGTAAGTATTTAATTTCATTTAATTAATAATTTTCTAACATTTCTTATTTTTATAGAATAATTTTTATATTCTCTACTTTTCTAACCTACGAAACATATCATACATGTTTTCAATAATAGAAGAAAGTGATTTATTTACAATTACTTTAATTTATATACATTTATATACAGATTCATTATATACTTTATTAAGAACATTTTATTTATACACTTTTTAACCCTTAAACACACCGATCCTACAAAATACGGAAACACATTTTTGGGTCTGAGAGACTTTTTCAACTTTGAGAAGTTATAACTTTACACTCAATATTTTTCTAGAATTTTTTTTTTAAACAAAAGTTTAAAATCTCAGGAGTGTGACTGCACAATCAACATTGCCGAAAAATAATTTATTGTGAAGTTATAAAAGCAAAAACACTAAGCAAAAATGAGAAATTGGTAAAAAATTCACTTTTTCCTCAAAAAATCATATCTTTGCAACAAAAAACGTTTAAGGACTTTAAAATACGGCGTTTTAAAGCTAAAGAGTCACACTTTCAAAATAAAATTTGGCAAAGTCATTCCTTTTAAAAAGTATAATTATGAAGTATTTTGGGGCATCTAAAAATCTACTTAAAAAAAAAATCTCATCTTTGCAATAAAAAAACTTTGAAAAACTTTACAATACGCCGTTTTAAAGCTAAAAATTCATACTTACTTAAAAAAAAAAAATTATATTATTGTCATTCCTATTCAAAAATGTACTTATGTAACAAAGCGAATATGAGGTATTTTTAATCAAATCGTGTCTAAAGTTAAAAATTGATGTGTTTCATGGTATATTTCGGAAAAACTCCTTTTTCTACAGCATTTTATAGTATTCCAACTTTAGACAGAGTATATGCGAGTAACATCCGCAAACCGACCTGTTCGAACGTATTTTGTCCAGCTCTTTTATGTAAAATACTCACAAAAAAGTTTTACTTACACACTATATGGATCGCATTGACTCTAAGAAAACTTTGCTGCCGTGCCGTTCGAATTCTAGTTGGCCAAAAAAGTTGATCAGCATATCAATCGAAAGAGGAAATTTTAAACTTTTTTTACGTCTTAATCCGAACCTTCTATTTCATTCCGTTTTCACATAGCAAGCGTTGAAAACTTCATATGGGGTCTCTCAGACCCACTTACGTGTTTAAAGGTTAAAATTAGAAACAATCAACATTGTAAAATCAGACGATGTTAATAATGTACCGTGGAGCAACATCAAATCCGTACTACAAATAATTTTTGTTGATTCAAAAACTAAATTGATTATATGCAATGGAGTAATAAAATATCCGCCTAAAGATCTCCATCCCATTATTATAGGCGAAGTGCATTGTTCACCTACCGGAGGACACCAAGGAGTTACAAAAACATATCACAGAATAAAGCATAAATACTGCTGGGAACTGACACGCCAGGATCTTCTTTTGATAAGATAGCGATGGATATTGTCGGACTGTTGCCGAAAACGGAAAGAAGAAACGAATATATTCTAACATTACGAGATCAATTAACAAAATTTAGCATGGGAATACCTTTACCAGATCAAACGTCCAAAACAATAGCTAAAGCTTTTGTAGACAGATTCATTTGTATACTCGGAGCACCTAAAGCAATATTAATAGATCAAGGCAGAAATTTCATTAGTGATTTAATGAAAAAAATTGCCAAAATGTTTAAAATTCGCAAATTTTGATAGTTTTTCATCCACAATCAAATGGATAGTTAGAGAGATCACATCACGTGCTACCCAATCAGCACACAATATTTCAAAAATGTTTTTAAAAACATTGAAAAAACATTTTTAAAAACATTTATAAAAACATTAAAAATAATGGGTTAAGTGCCCTTTTTTTCATTAAAAAAATGTTTATTTTAACATTAAAAAAATTTTTCAAATATTATAAAAACGTTTTTAAAACATTTAAAGTAAACGTTTATTAAACGTTAAAGAAACGTTCTTTTTAACGAAGCATAAATGAGCAAAACAATATTTAAAAGAAAGCTTTTGCAATAAAAAAATTTTTCAAAAACGTTAAAATTAGTGGATTTACACCCCTTTTTACATTAAACAATTTTTTTTAATATTGAGATTGTTACGTCTGGCGAGAAAATTTTTATTTTTCCGCGCCATCCGTACTAATAATAACCTAATCAGAATCGGAAACATCCTCCGATCAATTAGATAAATCCCGCATCAGTCGATATCGCTCGATTTCAAATCTCATACGGCTTGGCTAGAGTCCCTAGAAGTAGAGAGTCTGGACATTTCGGGGTTCCACGTGATTGGATGCACGTGATTGTGCACCTAAAATGGCAGCACCAATACGGATCCCTGTTTAATCCTCTTTAGCCAATGTGATAACAGCATACAACACGTTCAAGTGCACACAATGATAAACATACACACACATAAAGCTCACGTACATACACCGACATATACATCACCGACATTTTAGGGGCAAATGTCCAGACTCTCTACTTCTAGGGACTCTAGGCTTGGCTACCTCGTGCCGCCCCCTCGACGCGCAACACCCGCGAGCGTCCATCGGCGTGAGGCAAACATCGTGCGCGCCGACCCCTCGGCTCGCGTCCCCCTCTGATACCAACAAGCTCCGCGCGTTGGAATTCTATTCATCTTTCCAATTTAATACGAAATATTAAGAATGGCAAATTTATTATTATCTAAGCGTGATCCACTCATGGACGCTTCCCACTGCTGCGCCATGCAACTCAGATTGAAACAACTCTAAAATCACGGCCAATAAAAATGCCAAATAATTTTGAATCAATCAATCTCCTACGAACGATAATTAAACCTTAACTTTTTATACATAAAACTATTGCATGTGCTTGGCGCTATCGCCTCGTACACTCTCAATATAAATTCTATTAAATTCTATTAATTTCCTGGGCACTGGATTTCGTGTCGGAGCTTGGTATGCGGTGCCCCCGCGAGTCGCGATCCCCGGAGAAGTCTACAAGCGCTCGCGCGATATAGGCGTAAGCCGCGCGGTCGCGGAACGGGGCGGGCTTCTAAGGGCCACACGTTACGAAAAACTATCGCTCCGAATTTTCCGCGAACCTGAGGAATCGTCCCGCGACACCTCTTGCCCATATCCTTGCCTATATAAGGAGCGAAATCGGAGCTCGAAGATCAGATCAGTCTTGTTGGTCGAGTGAGATTCGCTGCCATCGGCGACCACCAACGTTCAGATCTCCAGGTACGATCTCAGCGACGGGAGGGTTTTACTCCTGACGAAGACGTTGGTCTTCGGGGTGGCCCCGGTCGGATCGCCTCTTTTCCTCTCCCTCCTTTCCACCAGAGATCCTGAGGATTGAACCTCACCTAGCACTAGCTAGAGTGTGGCCTCACTCGTTTCTCTGCCTCCCTCCCTTTCTTCCGAGCGTTGGAGAAGACTCGCGAAAGCGACTCTCCAACGTCTCCTCTCTCTCTCCCTCCTACGGCGTCGAAGAAGACTCGCTAGCGCGACTCTTCTACGTCTCCTCTCTCTCTCTCTCTCTTTCCTGCGGCGTCGAAGAAGACTCGCTAGCGCGACTCCTCGACGCTTTCACCGTCCCCTCTTTTCCCGTATAATTCCCACCTTTAAGGGAGGCGTTCTAACGGGTGACCACTCCGACCCAGCGGATTCGTCACTCGTAACAAATACTCGATCACTAATTTATTTTTCTAAATCTCGTAGATCTTTTATACTGAGCTCTCTCTCTCTCTCTCTCTCTCTCTCTCTCTCGCGTTAAAGTCGTCCATTCGGAAGATCGGTAAGTTACCCGCTCATTTACGCATTCACGTGGCAATCCTTCTCCCATATTAACTCTACCATGCCTCGTTTGAAGCACATATGGGCAAACGTAGGGCACACCGCGCGTACGCCGGCGGCAGAAAGCGCTTCTTTCGCAAGATGACGTTTTACCCGCAGCCCCCATATGTAACCATCTACTATTCCATAATCACGAAAATACATATACATATTCAGTTTAATCATTACACGCTCTGTCATTCATTTAATCCTACGCCAAGCTCGAGCACGCACGCTACACCTCCAGTAGCGTTAATAAAACGCTACTACATTTTCTAAACCTACTAATAATATATCTTTCTACAATACCTCCTATTTCCCATACAAGGAATTTGTCGCGTATCCGGCCGTGTTATCACACGATTCGGAGCCGCGACTGGTGACAGCTGCCTTAACACCAAAACTAACCAACGAACCAGATCTACGTCCCGGGATCGCAACCTTCGCGAATCCGCGGACGCAACAAGGTTTTTTTCTTAAGAATTTTTTTCTCGGAAATTTCCACGCGGTCACTCATCCAAGTTGTGACTCCAATAAACGTTGCTTGACTTTTATGATTGCTGCGAACTGATCCCTTGTGATGATCTGTAAACACTTTGTGTTTATGCATGTACACCACTGATAGATCAGGTCAATATGTCTTCGAAAAGACGAAATATATATAATTAAAGTATATTATTTATTTAAATATATATAAATTAATTTTTTACTGATTTTCATAAATGTTATTGAAACATTTTTTAAACAAATTTTAAATTCAATAATAATTAAAAAATAAAGAGCTTAAATGTTAAATAAATAATAAATAAAACATAATTTTATAGAGATGAAAAATAAGTAAAAAAATTAATATTAAATAAACGTTAAATAAATATTAAATAAACATTTAAAAAATTCTTACTAAAATCATTTTTTCAATTAAATAATTCATGAAAAATAAATACTTAAACAATATTAAATAAATATTTTAAAAATGTTTATTTAAAAAAAATAAATAATAAATATTAAATTAATATTTAATAAATATAAAATTAATGCTTTTGAAATTGTTTTAAATAAAAAATTAATATAAAATGAATATTAAATATATGTTAAGTAAATGTTAAATTAATGTTTTTATAAACGGTTTTTTTAAATAAAAAATTATTGTAAAATTAATATTAAATTAATGTTGAATAAATGTTAAATTAATGTTTTAAAACATGTTTATTCAAATGAAAAATTAATGTGAAATAAATATTAAATTAATGTTGAATAAATGTTAAATTAATGTTTTTAAAAAATGTTTTTTAAATGAAAAATTAATGTAAAATAAATATTAAATTAATGTTTAATAAATGTTAAATTAATGTTTTTAAAAAATGTTTTTTTTTTTCAAATAAAAAATTAATGTGAAATAAGTATTAAATAAACGTTAAATAAACGTTAAATTAATATTTTCCCAAATCATTATTTTAAATATTTAGTTAATGTTAAATAAATGTTAAATAAACGTTAAATAAATTTTAAATAAATATTTTTTTCTAAATCATTATTTTTAATATTTAATTAATGTTAAATAAATATTTAATAAATATTTAATAAATATATTTGTTATAATAAATTGTACAATGAAAAATTAATATTAAATGAATATTAAAAAACCGTTTAAAAAATATTGTGTGCTGATTGGGTAGGAGAATATTTGAAGCAGTACGCTACTGATCAAATGCAGTGGGTTAAATGGACCGGCCTTGTAATGTTTAATTATAATACAAGCGTACATGAAGCAACAAAACATACTCCATACGAGTTAGTTTTCGGAAAAATAACAAGAATTCCTTCTAATGAAGTCTTAGCTCCAGAAGATAAGTTAGTTAATTATGACGCTTACCTAATAGATCTCATCACACAGCTCCACGCTATACAAACAACCGCTCGCACAAATGTAATTAAAGCAAAAACTAAGTCAAAGAAATATTACGACAAAAAATTTAACCCTCAAACTTTTAAACCTGGTGATCAGGTATTTCTACTAAATGGGCCTAAATCCGATAAATTTGGCGATCAATACACAGGTTCTCATGAAATTTTAGAAATATTAAATAGAAATAATGTAAAAATCAAAATTAAGAAAAGTAGTCGAATTGTACTCCCGAATCGGTTACGCATTTTTTACATAAAAATTACGAAAAATTGAAACAATAAAGAAAATCCTTCAACCACAGAGACCGAAGAAAAAGAGCATAATTATCTGGATGGCAAAAAAACCAGTTTACCTTCTCCTACCTACAAAGGAAACATCGACGTACACTTTTGAATTGAAGAATTTAAAAAATTGAGGGTGGGGGAGGGGGACACGTAAAGATAACCATAGTTTTGTTTTACCTAAATTTTTTCATAATCTTATCGTATTAATCATCTCAAAAACTTGCACGCTATGACGTGCAAGCAAATCCTTTTACATAAATTACACATTACGATATGTAAATTTTACACGCTACGACGTGTAGACCTTGCATGCTACGACATGTAAACTACCTCTCCTCAATAATCGCAAACTTCTAAAACCAAACCTAAATTTTTAACAACAAAAAATGGAAATAAAATTAATTGATACCACCTTTCTAACTCGCGGATCGCTAAAGGTCAGGATCATCGAGGTGGAGTCACCGACCTTGTTTTGGGTGCATATTGAGCATACAGGCTGGGGCAGGTGCTCACCGGGCATGGCTGCTTCGGTGAGTTCCTGCACCGCATAGGCCGTGAACCCACCAGTGTGTGCCACCACTGCGGGGCCCTGATGGACTCGGCGGATCACACCCTGCTGGAGTGTCCAGCGTGGGATGCTGACCGCCGGGTCCTACTTGAGGCCCTTTCCATCAACCAGGTAGACTTCTCCCTGGAGAGCATGGTGCGTGCCATGCTTGAAGGGGAGGAGCACTGGGCAGCCGCGCTCTCCTTCTGCGAGTCCGTTATCTCGCAGAAGGAGAGCGAAGAAAGACGAAGGGAGTCGGCCCCGAACGCCGACCCCTGCAGGAGAAAGAAACCGGGGAGAAGGGCCCGAGCTTTCGCACGGGCCCTCTAACACTCCCCAACATCAGTCGCGGGCTGGAGGGAGGTCGTGCGAGCGCGCCCGTCCCGCCAGGCCGCGACTGCCGGGAGCTGCAGGGATGGGGTGCGGGGGCACCTTATCCCATTGCACGCAGCTCCCCAGTAGGGGAGACCGTTGCGCGGTGGTCCCGCAACGATCTCCAGTTAGGACGACTCTCTCTCTCTCGAGAGGGAGAAGGGGGCTCGGGGGGGCGCCCGATGGAGTATGCCTCTGCAATCCCGGGGCGCCCCCCCCACGTCCCATGTTAAGGGGGCCACCATGGGGTTTTAGCCGGTAAGAGTCCGGCATAACCGCCTCCCTTCCCCCCGGAAAGGAGGGGTATCCATGAGGATTTCCCCATGTAAAAAAAAAAAAAAAAAAAAAAGGGGTGCATATTGAGCACGCTCGAGAAGACCTGGAAAAAATGTTGGAAGATCTTACGCAGGATGGCAAGGAGGGCCAAACTCCTCCGATATATCCAGCCGGTTGGAGGCAAAACGAGATGGTCCCGAAAGTTTCAGGAGCTCACCAGGCTCTTACTAGAGAAACGAGATGAATGCGGATCATCCGCCTGCCAAGAGCAGACGCAACAACTATATTATTGGAATTGAAATGCGGACATGAGGAAGAAATGAATAATCCAGGAGAACTGCTCATCCGTACGGAGTGTGCCCAACGGGCTAAAAAAATTACAGCCTCTGCAATAGCCAGCATAGTGTAACAATAATAAGTTAAAGTAATTATAAGTGTGTGTGTACACACACACACACACACACACACGCACGCACGCACGCACGCACGCACGCACGTACGCACGCACGTACGCACGCACAAGCGCACATGCACACACACGCGCGCGCGCACGCACGCGCACGTACGCGCACGCGCACGCACACGCACGCACGCACGCACGCACGCACATACACACACACACACACACACACACACACACACACACTGAGGGAAATGGAAAATATTTATTTTAAAAGTGATATTTAATTAGTTACATTATTTTGCAACGTTAACTAATTCCATTTTTTATGTGACTAGTTAATATTTTAAAACAATGTAGCTGATTAAATATTACTTTCAATTCTTATTACTTTTAAATATACATAAGAATTTTTTACATTTCCCTCCTGACGGAAGAGACCACCACCTTCTCGCGGTTTCCGTTGAGCAACACTATGTACGTTAGTGTAAATAAATATTTATGTAAAATAAAGTAAATGTAAGAAAACAAGTTATAAAAAAAAAAAAATTTCGGCAATAGTTGTATTTATTTCATATAAAATATGAGCATAATTTTTTGTTACGTGATACATTTTAAATAAAAAACGCGCATGGTGGCCAAGAGAGGACTTAAATATTAACACATTCTTTAATTGCTGTATTAAGTATTGAATATTGTAATCGCCAGAATTCGGCTGAAGAATCTCGAGATTCGAAATCATGTTAGGTAGCAACAGTAACAGCCGTATGTAACATCAGATCTGGAGTTATCGAATTGGCGATGAGACGCGTGACATTCCCCGATAGGACAACAAGTATTAAATTAGAATAGAACAATAGGTAAGTATGATCTTTGATATTAGTACAAATAAAATATGATCTGTGATAATCTTTGCAATAATAGCAGTAGTAGTAATAATAGTAGTAGTAATTTTATTTTATTGAAATATTTATTTTAATGTTATAAAATCGTATTGTAATTTTCTTTTTTACGGATACTGGTAAGGTTTTTCGGCAGTTTACCCTTGCAATGTTGGTATCCATATTATTCTGCCAAATAAAAAATTTCATTATAATTATATGTATAACATGTGTTTTTCTATAATTATTCTCTCATCCCATTCCTTTTATAAAAAATTATTTTTTTATTGTATCCTATTCTTTTTAAATTAATTTTTAATTTGTAGTATGAAAGAATATAAACATTTAGATTTATTATAAAAATCGAGACTCGCATATATATTTACTGGGATCCGCGCGCTTACAATACGTCCCTGAAGGACTGGAGAGGCAGGCCGGTCAGCCCGACTCATCTGGCAGCACTGCTCGTCGCCTTGGCTGCTCGACGGCTCGACGTACGCCAATAAGTAGGGTAGATGTGCCAGCCAGTACACGGAGTTCTGACAGGAGGATGCGAGTCGCCTGCCTGCCGGCGAAGAAGGATCTTTATATCTCGTGCGAGATGTGCCTTATCCGCTCCCGCCTGCCCAATGTACTTTTCTTTCATCTTCATTACATCTGGCTATACACAAGAGGTATGTACTCTTCGATTTGCTAGCTTCCATGTGAAAAAAATCTCATGTGTGTTTTACCTGGAGGTCGATTGTGTATCTTTGTTGACTTTTCTCATTTTTTGTATTTTCATCTCACATGAAAAAATACGCGCAATTAGCTATGAGCATAGTGAAAATGCGATATCCCTATACTCACGTGAGTGAAAATCATAAATGCGAGTGCGAACAATGGTAGAATACATCACATAATCTTCAAAAAACAGTCAAGTGTAAGGAAAAACTGCCGAAAAACCTTACCAGTATCAGTAAAAAAGAAAATTACAATACGATTTTATAACATTAAAATAAATATTTCAATAAAATAAAATTACTACTACTATTATTACTACTATTATTATTGCTATTATTGCAAAGATCATCACAGATCATATTTTATTTGTACTATTATTACAGATAATACCTATTGTCCTATTCAGTATTCATATCACATCACAAGTCTCGTCATGACTTCCACTGTTTAGCCCAGTGCTCGGAATTAGTGGCACATTTCGAGCCGATTTCCGAGCCTAGGGCCTAGACTATTTCTTTTACAAGGGACGCTCTACGCTCCTGAGCCACAACATTTGACGCGCGGCCGGCAGCTCGGTTGTAGGCCCGCGAGCGGAGTGAGGGGCTCGAGGGGAGACAGTAGGCGTCGCCTCGGAAATCAGCTCGAAATGTGCCACTAATTCCGAGCACTGGTTTAGCCTTTAGCCGTTAGGTCCGCGTCCATTAGCGAGAATCGCGCCAAAACTCGGAACTGCGGTTACTACGCGCGCAGCCTGGTGGAGGGGCAACCCGGCCCGTCTGGCAGCACTGTGCGTCGCCTCTGTGTTACATAATCTCCAATAATCTCAAAGTCCCTCACGTTGTCGACACGTGTTCCGAGTAAGATACAAATTAAAAAAAAAAGAACGGGGCGTAAATATTGCAAAGTTTACTTATATACTTATATTATTTATATCTTATTATTTATTTATTTTTATTTATTATTTATTTTTATTTGTTTATACATACTCATTTATATGCTTATTTATTATATACTTATATAATTATCAATTTATTTATATACTTTACCTATAGAATTTTACAAATATATTATCGGTATCCTATCAGCAAACAATGTTTTTTTAAACGTTTTTTAAATATTTATTCTTCATTATAATGTTTTTTAAATATTTAAAAAATATTTCAAAAATATTGTTTCCTGATAGGGTAATATCAAATGGATCCTGTGTATCTTTCAGTCTCCTTCTTAATAAATTTAAATTTCTTTTTCTAATTTTAATCGTATTTTTCTCTTGCTCCATAAAAAGCAAAAAGTACTCCATTCTGAAACGATACAAGACTCTGCAAACTCGACCAAATTCGACACAGTTTGATTGAATTCGACATCAAAATATTTGCCGAGCAATGTCACGTGAAGAATGTCGCATTTTCGCTATGGTGAAAAGTAGCCAATCGAGTGAGAGCTCACTTTTCCCATTTTCACTAGATTTTAGAATACGCAATTGACCCCCTGGTCTCTTTTGCTCCCTCGCTTTACTGTCTTTTCTGATGTACTGTATTTTTATAACACTTTTCCTCATTTCTGTGATACGTGTTTATTTGACGTGTCGCATTTGCAATAATGCGGTATAGGGAATCCAGCTCCAATTATGTTGACCTTGACATATGTTAAAGTGTTCTAAATATATATATATACAGGGTGTATGATAATGGTTGTCCCCACGTTTTACCGTAGGAGTTGACTTACCGACTTGCACTTGTAGTTCACTAAACGCTCCTTAGATGGCAAATGCTTCGGCACAGGACCGAGTTACACGTGCATACAGGCCCCTGGTGAAACTTTTTCTCAGATTTTTTTTGTATCATTTTTCAGAACATATGTATAATTTTTTATAAAACGTTATAAAATCTAAAAAGTTAAAATAGTATTTTTTTTAAATTGTGAAATGAGAAATCTCAGAATATTTCAGAATTTACATGTATGAAAAGTTCTAAGAAACGATGTAGACTTTTTAAGTACTTCTAATTGTAAGTATTTTTGAAAAATGTTCCAATTCGTATAAAAATTATGGGAAAAACTTTAACCAGGGATGTTTTTGGGAAAAATATGATAAAATATAAAAAAATTTTTATAATTATGGAATTGTTTTAAAAAGTTACAAATTTTTTATTTCTTGTTGAAAAAAAATGTAAGAAAATATTAGACAATCTAAAGAATTTCACATAATTTCACATGCGATTATTCTGAGAAACTATGAAACTTATTATTTCATATTATTTGGGAAAAGTGTTAAGAAATATTAGATAATCTGAACAATTTTTCAAAATTTATAATAGGATTTTCTCATAATTTTTATACAAATTGGAACATTTTTAAAAAATACTTACAATTAGAAGTACTTAAAAAGTCTACATCTTTTCTTAGAACTTTTCATACATGTAAATTCTGAAATATTCTGAGATTTCTCATTTCATAATTAAAAAAAAATTTTTTAACTTTTTAGATTTTATAACGTTTTATAAAAAATTATACACATGTTTTGAAAAATGATACAAAAAAAAATCTGAGAAAAAGTTTTACCAGGGGCCTGTATGTATGTGTAACTCGGTCCTGTGCCGAAGCATCTGCCATCTAAGGAGCATTTAGCAAACTACAAGTGCAAGTCGGTAAGTCAACTCCTACGGTAAAATGTGGGGACAACCATTATCATACACCCTGTATATGTGTGTGTGTGTGTGTGTGTGTGTGTGTGTGTACACACACACTACTTAAAAAAAAAAAAAAATAGGCGACACTTTCCAGACACCAAAAATTAGGCTATTTTTAAATGGCTGTAACTCAACAAAAAAATCATTTTAGATAGAAAATGAAAAAAGCATTTTGGGGTTTGAAGTTTCAACTTTAACGCTGTATCAACTGATTTTCGAATCTGTGAAGTTGGCATGACATTCTGTTAATAACCTGCATTTTTTACAAATGTTATCCATACTCCGTGAAAAATTATCGTAGGCAAAAAGTTAAAAAAGCATTTTAAAGCTCGCAGTTTCAGCTTTAACATGCTATCAATGATTTTCAAAAATTTTTTTAATTTTTCAGTGCTATGCCCTAAAAAAGTACACTATTTTTTCCTTAGAATTTTTGACAGCCTGTAGCTCAATAAAAAAATTTTTTCACGAAAATGCAATGCAAGTACCATAAAGTATGACATTTTCTCTACAAAATGCTTTTTTTTAAATTTTCCTACGATTTTTTTTGACCGACTTAAAAGACTTTGAAGAAATACATTTTTTACAGTACATTTTTCCGAAAAATCCCACACAGCACAAAAGGTTTCTATAAGATTTCTGAAAGGTTTTATGAAAAGGATTGAAACCTTTAAAAAAGCTTTCAAAAAATGTTTCTAAAATGTATAAATGTCTGTTTTTGAATCCATCAGTAATGTTTTCAAAAATCTTTTATAAATCTTTTCATAAACATTTTAAAAATATTTCTTCAAAGTGTACAGAAACATTTAAAAAAACATTTTTTAAAGTAGTTTGTACAAGCTTTTAAAAAAATATCTGAAAACGTTCTAAAAACCATTTTTTAAACATTTTTATAAGTATGTTATAAATTGTTTAAAAAACCTTTTAAAAAATATTTTTAAAATAATTATATGTTTGGTTTTTAATCTATCAGTAATGCTTCCAAAATTCTTGTATAAACCTTTCAATAAATGTTCAAAAAACATTTTTTTTAAATATATAATATCATTTAAAAAAACTATTTTAAAAAACTTTAAAAAAATAGCTGGACACGTTCTAAAAATGATTTTTGTGTTCAGTAACTATTTTATAAATTGTTACTGGAACCTTATAAATATTTCTGTAATTACTAGTTATCAAAAAATATTGTACCAATATTCAAATGTTTTCTTGTTAATATTTATAAGTAATATGTATAATTTTTTTAAATTTCACATCTTTTCATGAAAGATAATAATAGAATAATTTTGTTTGTTATTAATATTTTTATACATTATTTTATAAAAAAAGTCGATTTAATTTGCTTCCAAACATTTTAATTTATATCACCTCACTAATAAAAAATTTAGGTTTTACGTTTTTAACATATGAGAAGATAACCGTTTTAGAATGCATCATAAAGTATCTAAAAATATTGTAGAAACCTTTTAATAAATGTTTTTAAATTAGGTATATGATTAAGTTTATATAAATAGAAGAAATAGAATTTAGTTTGGAAATGCTTCCAAAAATGTAATTGAGAATGTTTTAAAAACCATACTTTCATCATTTATAAAAATGTTTTATAAATCTTTTTAGAAACCTATCAGAAAATGTTTCTATAAATGATTTTTTCGTTGATTTTGCATTCCTCTGTTAATGCGAAGAAATTCTTTAAAAAATTCTTTAAAAAATTCTTTAAAAAATGAGACTTTCCAATGATTTTTTAAATTATATTTTTTATTATAAAATGAATACAAAACACAAATATTAGTTCTAATTTCAATTTCTATTAGAATTACATTTTTACTACATAACTATGGCAAAATCATTTTTAGTACATTATATAATTATACAAAATATGCATCATTAATACTTTACATAATAGTACTTTAAACATTAGCTAAATAAAATAGTAAAGACAATTTTTTTTTTAAATAAAACCTTTCAATATTATGATATATCATTTTTCTAATTCGACAACGTTATTCTTAAATTATAAAAGTTTAACTTTAAAATCCATAAAGTCTTATCTTCTTACATACTAATAGAAATTATATAAATAATACTTCGTATATTATTCGCTATCTTCATTTAATGACGAGAATTGAAGGGGAGTAAATGCCTTTTTTGACGGCGTGCTGTAAAGAAATTTTGTTGTGTAATTTATTATCAATTTTAATTCAAATTTAAATTTAATATTATTTATTATTTTAAAATTACTATCGCGGTTCAAATTTATCATCAATCTTAGTGTCAAAATATTTAATTTATATTTATTTTAAACAAATTTTTTAGTAATAATATACTTCTATTGGCGATTATAATAAAATATTGAGAATCCTTTTTAAGTTTGAAAAATTTCAATAGTTTAGAGATGTTAAACTTTGTATAAAAATGTGATTTTTTAGACTTTTTTGTTAACTTTAAAATTTATTTACTAATTGAAGTTTGGAACAATTTTCTATAAATACGTGGAAAATTATTATTAACTTACCCTACACGTTTTAAACGAGTTTGCTTTGAATCCAGATAACTAGATATTTTTTTTTTTATGGCTTCTTCAGTGATTGCCGGAAATGATTGTTTAACTGCCTCTAAAAAAAAATTTTTTATTTAAATTTAATGTTATGATACCTCTTATTCTTACAATGCCCAATTATATATATTCAATGCGTACCAAACATGCATTTACAAAAAGTTAACTCCTTAAAACTTTTATTCTTCTTTTTAGTTTCCTGATTAATCTTTTGACCAACAAGCTGTCATTTTTTAACGCACTATCTAGTATGGTTCTTTGGAAAATGTTGCTAATAAAATTACCCTCATTATTTCTTCCAATACTTCATATAATCAATGTGAAAAATAATTATATACAAACTTAGTATTTTCTATATAAAAATTAAAATTTGTAAGCTTTATATTATTTAATGAAACCAATCAACCATTTAAAATACCATAAGAGGTAAAACCCAAACACCTAGATAATATCAATGAATTATTTTATTTACGCGTATATTTATGATTTTAAACGTGACTTTTGTTCGTAAGTAAAACATAATATTTGCAATAGCAATTTTCACTTAAAAATTATGTTTATCATATATAAATAATTTTAACAGGATGGTGAAAGTTTTGCATAGACATTTTTTTCAAATGTGTATAAAATAAGAGAAATCGCATCATACAAGATAAGCATATCGTATATGGTAAAGTGTGAAAGCGGTGGCAATAGCGAAATGGAAAGATGCATCAATTTTGTTCAATATAATCGTAATGTAATTGTACAAAGATTAGTAAAGCATCAAGATATTATAACATTCTTGCACTTTTTTTAATTACCTATATGCATGTTTGTATACACAGGTATATATTGCTATTGTGCAATTCATATTTAGTACAAGACACACCTGGATGGAAAATGTAATTTTATAATTATTCTATGTACACAGTCAGCGGCGATTAATTCTGTCACTACTACTCCCCCCCCCCCCCCGTTTGAAAATATTTTGCGCGTAAACAAAATGTGGCAATAGCGAGTATGGGATAAGTCCGATAAGTTATAGTTTGAGCAGTGAGTGTGTTCAAATCACGGCTGATTGCATATGCGCTGTTGTCACATTTCGTTCGCGCACAAAATATTTTCAAATAGGGTTGACAGAATTAATCGCCGCTGACTGTACTTATCACATAATATTGAGTACTATTTTTTTAATTATTGTTTTCTCCTAGAGAAAGCTTTTGTGATAATATATTTTTTGAGTTTCGGCAAAAAAGATATAAGTTCAAAAACATATGTTTTGAAGTTGTAAGAATTAAATTATAGTGTTTTTAGAAAAAGTCTGTACTTACCACATTTAAAGTGAAATTCTTACGCATCAATTTTTGCTCTAGTTTTTGTATGGTCTTGTTAGGATCACCGATAGGAAAATATTCCTCACATAATTTTTGCTGTGTAACTAAAGAAATTGGAGTATTTGACGTAGCTCTCATTTCATTTGACACCTTAAGTGATTTTATTATTTTGTCAGTGTTTTCTTGTTTCAACGACAACTGATGTAGATTTTTTTAATATTTTTGTCTGCTTTTCTAAAAAAAAAAATTTTACGTTATGTAGTTGTATAAAGAATGTTATCAATTTTGTACTATATCATTATTATAATACTACAACTACATATTATTACTTAATATTTTATGTAATGCTTTTAATAACTGTGAATTAGTAGGTTCAACAATTTTTGACTCTACACTTTCAGGCTTTTGTAAAATTTTTTGACCTGTCCTTTGCTCTTAACTCACTAAGCGCTCACCGATCTGTTCTATCTGTTGAACATAAGTCTTGATATGACACAGATTTTGTAACAAGATCTATATGGTATTTATAGAAGGGATATAAAAAAGATTAAAAATCTTTTTACCTGTTGTTTATAACATGATGGCAACTTAAAAACACAATACGTTGCACGTCAGTTGTTCACAAATTGCTGAAAATCGTTGTCATCAGATTGCCGACGGATTTTCTACAAGTTTTTTGCATTGTCTGCAATCTGAGGGCAACCTAACAGCAACACTTGTTTCCTACCCATTGTTTAGATTTTAAGGATTCCTGACGTGTTGCGCGCCAGTTGCCAGCAAGTTGCTGAAAACTGAGTTTAAAGTCTATTGCCAATAGATTGTTGGAAACTTGCCATTATTATATTTTGAAAATTGTTACTGACAAAAACATACTGAAAAGAGGATACCCCTTTCTGTTGCTTTGCTGACAATTTATGAGCGATATTTGTGGCAAGTTGCCGACAATTTGCAATCATTTGGCTATCTGGGTTGCGTTGAACGATATGAAAAATGTATTAAATATATTACTGTACTTTCTCACATACAGTATTATATTATCTTTATATGCAACACGTTTATATTTAACATTGTTGAACGTGAGTTTCAATTTTACAATTTTATAATTAATACGAATGCGAGGGAAGCTAACAATTATAAACGATGTAACGCGAAAGTTTAACACTCTCGGTAATAATTCTCCCTTGATACTTTTTACAGTGTAATAATTCGATGAAACGTTTATTCATGCAAGTACAATTTTAGCAATATTTTCAAATCAAAATAATGTTATCACTACTATTTTATGGACTATTTACATTCTATATACTTGCGAGACTTCTTTTATTAGACGCCGTAAGTAATTTATTGTACGATGAATTAACATCTGATGATTTGTATCTTGGCAATTCCATTTCGATCTCATCTGAAGTAATGTTGTTATTATCACAATGTTCGTGTGAGTTATACTTATCACTATCATCATGATCAATACTAAAGTCAATTTTATCACATTGCGTCTTACTTTTTCTTGTTATATTGTTTACGTTAAGTGTAGGTGGTACGTATAAGTTTTTCTGATTTACATTTTCATCACTTTTATCAATATCTTTGAAAGATTTTGATGCAGATGCTTTATCGACCTTACTATTTTTTATCAATGGTTCCTGTACATAATATTTTATAGATTTAGTCTTTCTTTTAGCTCTACTTGTTTTTAATTTCATTGCATTATTTGCATCTCTTAACTCAGAAATACCATCAATATTCAAGAATTCAGTAGCTTCTATGTAACTATCTACAATTATATTAATTATATTAATAATTTATACCTACTTTAATAATTATATAGTTATTAAGTATTTCGAAAATTATCATTTTCTTTGATAATTTTTAATATGGCAATTTTATCCCAATCATTTTCAGGAATAATCTTATCTATTTTAGATTGTTTTAAATTTATAGATCCTTCTGGAGGAATTCGAACATGTTTCAAATCCTCTGTAATCCACAAAGAAGAATACACTTTCTTTTTATTAGAAGAATCATGAATAATAACATACTCCTTCATTGCTAATTATCTAAAACATTAAACAAACAATTCAGTACTATCTTTTCATTGATTTGGACATTCCGATGCTCTAAAAATTATTTTTTTTTGCTTCCTTGAATAAGCTAAGTGGTAGTAATTTTTTTTATTAAAAAAACGTCATAGAAATATGTTTTCATATTATAGGGATTAAAATATTATTAGAATAAACGGGTGTAGGTACGAATCTGCGTGTGCGTGTGTATGCACCCATATCTTGCAAACCTCGTACATATTATACATATTATTATATATTTAATAACATATTTTATTTAATATACAATTTTATTTTTTAAATGTTTCGAATGTATGAATTAACGGATAGGTTACATAAACATTTCCTGTTATATTGTTTAAATAATTTTTCGTAGCCGTGCGCATTTTTTTTAATTTTTTTCACTAATTGGGATTAATTTAGAAGCCTACA